>NC_091308.1:11466808-11526808 GCF_038502225.1 Cherax quadricarinatus
GTAGCCTCCCAGCTTGGTGTTTACATCGTGACTGCCCATGATCACGGGTGTGACAGCATCGTTTGAGCTCAAAGACAGGTCAGCGTCGTGATCTTTCAGTGACTCAGCCTAGCCTTCACATTCCTAAGCCGTGTCACTAGTAATGGCCTCATATATACATACATAACATACCATTGATAACATGCATACATTCCTATGAAATGAATCATTCATGCCATTTTCTTATCTGGTTGCTATGCCAATGGGAGGCCATGGTTTTTAATAGGCCTACGTAATTTCATAGATTTTTTCCCTGGAGACCCTGAAGGAAATTTTTTGTCCCCATCTCCGGATCTATTATTCATGATTCAAGGAATCTGGAACACGCCACTGGACAACCTTCAAAGCTTACCAGAAGAGGCATTATCCAGTCACAGTGCAGAATCCAAGAAAATCTGAACCTACGCGGCCTGTGCCTCAGACTTCACTCTTTTTATTTGTACTTTTTGGGTTCTGTTTCGTAAGAAGTTAAATGTCTGCCCATCTTAACAGTTATTCCTCCCGCAGGCATTTTATACACTATCGCACCATGGTCGTACTATCACACCATGGTCGTACTGTCTCACCATGATCGTACTATCACACCATAGTCGCAGTATCACACCATGGTCGTACTATCACACCATGATCGTACTATCACACCATAGTCGCAGTATCACACCATGGTCGTACTATCACACCATGGTCGTACTGTCTCACCATGATCGTACTATCACACCATAGTCGTACTATCACACCATGGTCGTACTATCACACCATGGTCGTACTGTCTCACCATGATCGTATTATCACACCATAGTCGCACTATCACACCATGGTCGTGCTATCACACCATGGTCGTACTATCACACCATGGTCGTACTGTCTCACCATGATCGTACTATCACACCATAGTCGTACTACCACACCATGGTCGTACTGTCTCACCAAGATCGTGCTATCACACCATAGTCGTACTATCACACCATGGTCGTACTATCACACCATGGTCGTACTGTCTCACCATGATCGTACTATCACTCCATAGTCGCACTATCACACCATGGTCGTGCTATCACACCATGGTCGTACTATCACACCATGGTCGTACTGTCTCACCATGATCGTGCTATCACACCATAGTCGCACTATCACACCATGGTCGTGCTATCACACCATGGTCGTACTATCACACCATGGTCGTACTATCACACCATGGTCGTACTATCACACCATGGTCGTACTATCACACCATAGTCGCACTATCACACCATGGTCGTGCTATCACACCATAGTCGTACTATCACACCATGGTCGTACTATCACACCATGGTCGTACTGTCTCACCATGATCGTACTATCACACCATAGTCGCACTATCACACCATGGTCGTGCTATCACACCATGGTCGTACTATCACACCATGGTCGTACTGTCTCACCATGATCGTGCTATCACACCATAGTCGTACTATCACACTATGGTCGTACTATCACACCATGGTCGTACTGTCTCACCATGATCGTACTATCACACCATAGTCGTACTATCACACCATGGTCGTACTATCACACCATGGTCGTACCGTCTCACCATGATCGTACTATCACACCATAGTCGTACTATCACACCATGGTCGTACCGTCTCACCATGATCGTACTATCACACCATAGTCGTACTATCACACCATAGTCGTACTATCACACCATGGTCGTACTATCACACCATGGTCGTACCGTCTCACCATGATCGTACTATCACACCATGGTCGTACTATCACACCATGGTCGTACCGTCTCACCATGATCGTACTATCACACCATAGTCGTACTATCACACCATGGTCGTACTGTCTCACCATGATCGTGCTATCACACCATAGTCGTACTATCACACCATGATCGTACTATCACACCATAGTCGTACTATCATACCATGGTCGTACTATCGCACCATGGTCGTACTATCGCACCATGGTCGTGCTATCACACCATGGTCGTACTATCACACCATGATCGTACTATCGCACCATGGTCGTGCTATCACACCATAGTCGCACTATCACACTATGATCGTACTATCATACCATGGTCGTACTATCGGACCATGGTCGTACTATCACACCATGGTCGTACTGTCTCACCATGATCGTACTATCACACCATGGTTGTACTATCACACCATGGTCGTACTATCAGACCATGGTCATACTATCACACCATGGTCGTACTGTCTCACCATGACCGTACTATCACACCATAGTCGCACTATCACACTATGATCGTACTATCACACCATGGTCGTACTATCACACCATGGTCGTACTATCTCACCATGATCGTACTTTCGCACGATGGTCGTACTACTGCACCATGGTCGTACTATCCCTCTGCATTTACCGAATGTTTACTTTCTAGCTTGTGATAATAACAAGATTGCATTGCTATCGGTTCACTTGAGATGGAATTTTATGGCGTGGAACAATGGTTGTCTTGTTAGTTCGTTATCGTGAGAGGAAACCTGGCCATGGCGCAGTGAACACAAGCTCACCTCTCACTGAGAGAGCTCATGCAGGAGACTCACCCACCATTGAAGGAAGTCACACAAGAGACTCACCCACCACTGAAGAAGGTCACAGAAGAGGCTCACCCACCACTGAACGTCACAGAAGAGACTCACCTATCATTGGGAGTCTGAAGAAACTCACCCATCACCGAAGGTCACAGAAGATACTCATCCACCCTTGAAGGAGGGAGGTCATGCAGCCACTGACCTGGCTGGAGGTCTATAGTCTTGCAAGACCTACTTTCTCGAAGCCATCACAGACCCTTGTGCTGGCGGCCTGGGTGAAAGGTCACACAGTAGGGCAGCTTGACAGTGAACTGTGGTCATCCAATACTCGTAAATGTGCTTTGCATTTTATATTGTAACCCATTTCCCAGTAATTTAAATTTTGCTAAAAAGAAAAATAGAAATCCCATAGCAGTGTATGCGCACATTAGTGAGCATATTAACTGGGACAGTGACGAAATAAAACATTTCTCTGGAAAATTAATGTTTATTTAAAAAATACACGGCAATGATATGACAGATAACTGATTTAATAAGAGATATGACTACCCTTTGGTTTTATAAGCATTGCTACACGCTTTGGCATAGAATCAACCAATGCTGAACACATTTTGGCAAGTTCTTCGTCGTGGCACCAGGTCCTAATAACAGCAACAATTAGATTCTCCACGGTTGAACAGTCCTGTCTCGTTTTCCTGCTTTTATTGCCATAGATTTTCAGTTATGTTCAGGTCAGGAGAGTTTCCAGGCCAATTTAGAACGCTCGAAGAATATCAGTATTTTTTCTTTAAGTGTGGCATGGAGAAAGATCCTGCTGGAAAATGCCTTCTCCATCAGAAAAGTCTCATTCCAAAACGGGAAGCAAATGAGTTGCCAGGATTGCGTTGTATTTGTCGCTGTTCATCGTTCTCTCAATAATAACAAGCCCTCCAGGAACTTTAGCAGTAAAAGTAGCCTAAAACATCTTAGTTGGGTGTTTTGGCACTTGCTGAATGTGTCCATTCCAAAGAGGTTCGCCTTTGCTTCGTCTCACTACGACTGATCTGTACCCGTGTACTTCAAAGTGCGCCTCATCTGAATATATAACTTTTCTGCATTAATCTGTCGTCTACCGCAGCCGATTTTTCTTCATAACAGTAATCAATAATTGTTTCTTTATCGGTTTTCTCTCAGTTCTGCCAGTTTCAAGGAGCCTTCATCCAACAGTTGAAGAATCAACATTTATGTCAGCTGAAGCCAAATCTCTGTAGATTTTTGCTGGTTTTCTTGGGATCCTTCACACTATTTCTTATGATAACCTTACCTGGAGGTTATTCCGGGGATCAACGCCTCCGCGGCCCGGTCCATGACCAGGCCTCCCGGTGGATCGGGGCCTGATCAACCAGGCTGTTACTGCTGGCCGCACGCAGTCCAACGTACGAGCCACAGCCCGGCTGATCCGGCACTGACTTTAGGTATCTGTCCAGCTTGACACTGTGAGGTGTTGTCTCGCGTTTTCTTTCACATCTTCCTCGACGCAGCTCTCCAAAGTCACCAGTGTCGTCTCGAATTCAACCAACAGTTCACTTTGCTTGGCTCAAATTTTCGCCGATCTGTCTGATACTCAAATCATCATGTTTTCTATGAGCTACAATACTTGGACGCTTTCCAGGTGTAACATCCATCATGAATTTCTGCAGTAATCATGAACTGAAGGGAAGAAATTGACAAAACCACATTCACTCACGGAGCACACTTGCAGGAATAGCTCAACAGTACAACAGCTGTTGTAGCACCACTGACAAGAGTCGCAGGGTAACACCACAGCTGGGTGGTTGCCAGTGGTCAGTAACAAACTTTTCTGAAAAGAAAATTAAATCGGAAACTAAGACACATTATGAGATAATCACAAAATTGGTTCCTGTTCTAATTAATTTCCGCACTACTGTAGTTATATATTATTATACGATGAACCCATGAGCATTGTAGGGTAGGGTAAGATTCAGCTCCAGACCGTTTCAGCACCAAACTATTTAGTCCGTTCGGAAATGGAGTACCTGCGTGCAATTTTATCACATTAACCTAACCTAATTTAGCGATTATAAAATTTTTTTTAATAATTTTGAAATAAACCAATCTCTTAAATATGTAATTCAACAAATCACTGTTCAAAATAAATATTTCCTTTCCATATTTTACTGATTTGTGTCTCGATAGTCTGGTGGCAGAAATGGCGGCGCTGAATTAGCCCATCCCAAGCACTGTATATCTTCAGAATCTTGTAATATCCCTACTCCCACACAGTTCTTGTTATCTTCCCTGTGTCCCAGCTGCTTCCTTGTGTCCCAGGTTCTCCTATGTGTCCCAGCTGCTCCTCTGTGTCCCACCTGCTCCTCTGTGCCCCAGTTGCTCCCTGTGTCCCAGCTGCTCCTCTGTGTCCCACCTGCTCCTGTGTGTCCCACCTGCTCCTCTGTGTCCCACCTGCTCCTCTGTGTCCCACCTGCTCCTCTGTGTCCAACCTGCTCCTCTGTGTCCCACTTGCTCCTCTGTGTCCCAGCTGCTTCTCTGTGTCCCACTTGCTCCTCTGTGTCCCACCTGCTCCTCTGTGTCCCACCTGCTCCTCTGTGTCCCACCTGCTCCTCTGTGTCCCATCTGCTCCTCTGTGTCCCAGCTGCTCCTGTGTCCCAGCTGCTCCTCTGTGTCCCAGCTGCTCCTCTGTGTCCCAGCTGCTCCTCTGTGTCCCAGCTGCTCCTCTGTGTCCCAGCTGCTCCCTGCACTCTCCCACGTATTATTATCTTCTTGAAGACCTGTCAGTCAATGAATTTTAACGATCGTTCAATGTTTTATAGCGGTGAAAAAGGGACGCACATCTTCCCCCTCCCCCAACCAACTCCCCTTTTCCTTCCCTCGGCATGACACCTTGATCTAAGGGCTTGGAGCTACCTCTCTCCTTCTCTGGATCAAACTTGATTGTAACTGTTTTCAAATGAACAGTGTGAGTTTTGCGGATTTAGTGCTTCCCGGTGAATATGCTAATATTAACTCACGTCTTATGTATTGTTATTATTTAATTTTATTGCTGCACATTTTATCGTGTTTTTAAATATATTTTGAGCTTTTGTTGTTAATCCTGAAGAGGGTTTAGAAGAAGCGAGATCTATTAATCCCATGGAATGTCTGCAGCAACTACACAACCCAGGACAACGTGAGGTTCAAAGCAGGTCGTTCCTGCCGCCGCTCGTAGTTGCTAGACCATTACGACATGATCCTGGGTGCGCCGGAAGACACGTAAAATGAAGATGTAGAATAAAAAGGCACAACACCGTGACTGGAACAGCTAGTTGTGTTGCCTGAGCCGCTAGTTTATTGTGTACCCACAGCTCATCCTGTGAGCGGTGACAAAAAATAAAAAGAAACGGGATTACAGAGGTCACAATAGGTCTTTGTTAAACCCGACATTGTTACATCACCAGAAAGAAATATTAATCATTTTATATTTTACAATTTCTTCGTATAGTTGATGTATACATGACAGCATGGAACAGTCTAAATATATATATATATATATATATATATATATATATATATATATATATATATATATATATATACATATATATATATATATATATATATATATATATATATATATATATATATATATATATATATATATACATATATATATATATATATATATATATATATATATATGATATATATATATATATATATATATATATATATATATATATATATATATATATATATATATATATAGATATGTGTGTGTGTGTGTGTGTGTGTGTGTGTGTGTGTGTGTGTGTGTGTGTGTGTGTGTGTGTGTGTGTGTGTGTGTGTGTGTGTGTGTGTTTCTTATAAAGCCCGCCTCCTGGCAGTGAGAGCTCCTCATGCAGGTGAATTTCTGTCTGTTGGCTGTTCCCAGCTCCAGCCTTGGCACACACCTCGACTCACAGACCATGCGCATTGGTGTTGCCCTTCGTCTTGCCGCCCCTATTCTCGCCGAACACAGGAGTATTTGTGGCAGTGAAGCAGCAGGCCGATTCGGGTACCATGGTCTTGTGTGCTGTAAATCCGAGGGAAAGATTGCAAGACATGATGAGGTTAATAATGTTATCAAGAGGAACCTCACAACAGCCAGATGCTCAGCAGTAAGGGAGCCACCCCAACTATGCAGATCTGATGGCAGCCAAAAGCGTCCAGATGGTATCACCCTTCAAGCCTGGACAGACAGCAAGTAGAGTGGGACTACACATGTGCATCTATCTTGGCTGATACCTATCTCCAATACAGCACGGAGGAAGGAGGGGCAGCTGCCAGCTTCAGGGAGTCCCAAAAGTCTAGAAAATACGGAGACCTTGCTCATCATTATATGTTTGTTCTTATAGGCTGGGAGACCCTGGGCTCATGGGGAAAGAGTACATCTAAGTTCCTTAAGGAACTAGGCAAAAGACTCATCAAGGTAACTAGGGATCCCAGGGCAGCTAGTTTTCTGTTCCAGCGACTCAGTGCTGCTGTTCAGAGGGGTAATGCTTACTATATTTTGGGCACACGCCCCAGGTCTGAGGAGCTGGATGATATTTTTTCATTATAATCAGTGACAAACACGTAACAATATGTACTAGACATGTATCTCTCACATCTCACGTACTGTATCACAATGTATCTCTTAAATCACAATGTATCTCTTAAATCTTTTGCACCATATTATGTAATAAAATATACCTATTGGTAAAAAAAAGAATGAAAAAATGGGGTGGTAGGGGAAGTGGAATATTCAAACGGCTTCAGGAAGAAATCCAATTACTCTTCCTTGAAGCCATTTGATCCTCTTATTACCACTAAAAAAATGTTCATAATTGGGTTGTAATCTTTATAAAACACTTTATTCATCTAATAGATGTAAAATGTAGATACAGCCTCAAGATTTCAGATATTTTATCATAAACAGTGAAATGTTTTTTCATATCCTTCAAGGTCTGCATGAAAGTGTCTCTAATGGATGGGCTTTTTGAAACTAGATATAATGCTCCAGTGTGAGACACTTTATGATAATATAATTAAATCTCACATTAATGGAGAGCGATTACGTTATTACAGCCGCAAGGAAAATGATAGGATGGATAATTAGAACTTTCAGAACAAGAGAGGGAAAGATAAAATGATGTTCTTTTGTTCCCTATAGCTGGAATATTACTGTATATACTAGAAACCCATTTTAAGACAAGCGAAATTCCGAAGTTATAGAATGTACAGAGATCCTTAATTGCCGGGGAAAGCTTGAAGTCACTCCTTGGAAGGCAGGCGAGAAAGATACATCATAATTTACACCTTGAAAATTCTGGAGAGACTGGTTCCAAACCTGCGTATTGAAATCACTCGGTATTAGTAAAGAGGCTTAGCAGACGGTGAAAAATACCTCTTATGAAACACAGGGGCACCATGAGAACACTAAGAGCAGAACTCAATAAATGTAAAGGGACTAAGACTCTTTAATACATTTCATACATAGATGGAATTAACATCAAGCCCCTAGTTGTCTTTAAGGCAGAACTTGATAAGGTCCTTAAGTCAACTCGTGCTTAGCCCATCTGTGTGTATACATTGGTCTGTGTGCATCACAAACAGCATGGTCGGTCAATTCAACAATGAGGAGGCCTGGTCAGGGACCTGGTCGAAGGGGAGGTAAACCTACAAAATGATTTACAGGTAACCTACAGTTTTTGTTCTTATACCTGACAATGGATCAGTAAACCTCGAAGTTTTGTTCCTAAACCAGACAATATTAAATATGAAGGTTCTGTTCCTAAACCAGACAATAGTAAATATGAAGGTTCTGTTCCTAAACCAATGTTTCAGTACCTAAACTTTGCTCAATTAATTATGTGTTAGTTCAAGCTGACGGCCTTAGGTAAACTATACTGTGTTCAGTCTAGTTGTCTCCAACCCACAATTATCATGAATTCAGTATATCTGTGATATAATAATAATAATAATAATAATAATAATAATAATAATAATAATAATAATAATAATAATAATAATAATAATATGTAGCAACAAGAGCAACAATAATATAATTATAATTACTATATCTAATACTACTACTATTAATACTAACAACAGCAAAAATAACAAAACAACCATTATGTTTACGCTGTAGTTAGACGACCAACATGCAGATATAGCATTATATAGGCTTAATAGTGTGTGTGTGTGTGTGTGTGTGTGTGTGTGTGTGTGTGTGTGTGTGTGTGTGTGTGTGTGTGTGTGTTGCTTCTCTCAAACACTGGAAGTGGTAACCTCAGCAGGGCAAAGAATCCGCCTTATATTCACACACAAATCTCCGTATAGCATCATATCTGTACGAGAGCTGCAATACGTAATAAGCAGCTAACAAACTTGTAAACCTACAAGTACAACTGCACCAGAAAATTTCTCGGTGTTGTATGACATTAGACAGATAATTACTTTAAGTAACAGTCATGACGAGTACATATTTATTAGATTAAATAGTCTGGCATGTACATAGTGTAATGCGTCATGTGTAAGCCATGCTCTGAATATTTCCCTATGAACTATTGGTATATACAAATATATATATGTAAGTGTTGCAGAGGTTGTCACTACTTCGCGCTAACCAGTGTTGCATCTATTCTGCGTGACTGTGCAATAATCACTCAAGCGCCGCGCACTTTCCCAGTGAATGAATGAATGCGAGGAAAAAAAATACATTTGAAGACAACTCCCTCACGTATATTAAAAAAAAAAATGTGTGTTTTATGCACAATGCCACATTACCAGTAATTTCGGGAAAAGTACCGTAAATTTACCTGTTACAATAAGTCACAATCATCGTAAATTGTCTGTAAATGCTACTCTAACTTGCTAAATAACCCCTTCTCCTATATAAATTACTAACTGTAAAATAAAAAAAATTGCGTTTTCTTTTTACAGTCATCCTGCCACGGTGGGATATGGCCGGTGTGTTGAAAAAAAAAACTTGCTAGATATCCCATATTATAATTAACTCATAACTCATATGTGTAGCTTTGTGTGTGAGTTCACGACTGTAAACATCTCTTTACTGTTGTTTCTGAATCAAGAAATTTATAAATGATTCATTACTGCCGTATCAGAGATGTTGGGGCCTTGCTCCTGGACCTGTTTTGTGCTTCTGCAATGTTTGACTACCGTGTATAGGATGAGTATGGGGTGACTGCTGTCACAGGATGAGTTAGGGGTGACTGCTGTCACAGGATGAGTTAGGGGTGACTGCTGTCACAGGATGAGTAAGGGGGTGACTGCTGTCACAGGATGAGTAAAGGGTGACTGCTGCCACAGGATGAGTAAGGGGTGACTGCTGTCACAGGATGAGTAAAGGGTGACTGCTGTCACAGGATGAGTAAGGGGTGACTGCTGTCACAGGATGAGTAAAGGGTGACTGCTGTCACAGGATGAGTAAGGGGGTGACTGCTGTCACAGGATGAGTAAAGGGTGACTGCTGCCACAGGATGAGTAAGGGGTGACTGCTGCCACAGGATGAGTAAGGGGGTGACTGCTGTCACAGGATGAGTAAAGGGTGACTGCTGCCACAGGATGAATAAGGGGCGACTGCTGCCACAGGATGAATTAAAGGTAACTGCTACCACAGGATGGGTGTAAGGTATATAACAGAGCAAGCAAACCAACTTAACAGTCTCAGTGATAGCAACTTTAGTCAACTTTGTGAGTTGCTAATGTTATATCTTGTTGTATATTCAGTGTCCTCACATACCTGTAATCTATCGTAACTTTAAATATTACATTAAGGATACACAGATTGTTAATTACTACACAAAGGACACATCCGCTTATTATATGCTTACCTTTTATATACCTGTGACTGGTGTCGAGAAGTCTTCTACTCCCGCTACCCAGTACAAGGTCAGTATAGGTTGACCGGCTGGTCAACTTGTGAATACACTGAAAGTGTGGTTCATGCTGGGAGATGTGAATTGCCACAGAAGGTAAACTTACATTTGTTTGGTTCCTAGTGTGTGATATGTAACACAGAGGGTGTTGTTGTCTGCCCTTAAATACACACTGTACAGATACTAATCTACACGAGAGATGGCAGTTTGTAAGTACAGAATTTCGAGAAAAATGCAGTAGATACACATACGATACGTAAATTTTGTCAGTGTCGTACATTTGTACTGGTGCCCTTGGTCGTAGACTATAAGAATGCTGCTATTTTGACAGTCTTCTGGCGTATCAAGAGAAGTATAAGAAGTAGTAATGTCAGTTGTCACGAGTATCAGCCGTCCGCAGTGAGGATTCCTCCAGCTCGGCTTTACGTTGAAGGTTTTCCTATGGTCGAGGTAAGACTCTTCAATCGTATCCCTGGCAAATTTCTTCCCTTGAATTTATTGCCATGGAACTGTCTGAGGACACAATATGGGATGGGATGATGAATTTAGGGACTAATTTGGTCATACCAGGTCTTGACTGGGGTTTTGCAGCTCGACCTTGCAATCTGGTACTGCATCTTGGCAGTAGCATCATGGGCGGTAGTGAACTTATAGGTCGCTTTCTTGAGATTTTTGCGCACTCTCTGGAAGACAAGTTGGTAAATTCGCATCCTAATGGCGTTGAAATTATCGTAATCATAACAAGACTAGGATGGAGCGAACACGATTTCGTAAGGTAAATACTTGCCATAACATTACAATGCAAAATGAGGTGTTTCATAAATGGAGCTGTTGTCAAAGAGTTTAGGGCAGCCAGAACATCTGAGAGTGCATTATCCTATGTGGTACAACCTGGATTCATGGTTAATCTCAACATCTCTAGAAGTCTATGATTTGTGCGTTGCTCGTGGGAGGGTATGGGCGCTTGGTGAGTGTCAAACCTATAGCAAAGATCCTGCATCGTACCATTGATGAATTCTGAGCCATTGTCGGATAAGAGAACACTCGGATAAGTATGACATAAGATAATTCGCTTGCGGGAAGCTTTGGCAACTTTCTCGGCGGTTTTATCTGTAATGGGCACGAGCTGGCAATACCGCGTCAAGTAACTGACCCTCAGTAGTAGGTGTTTGTTGCCTTTCTCCAAAGGCAAAAAATACATCAGTAGGTCGACGGATGTTCTCTCCCACGATTCTTCTGTGATAGGACACTTGAGGATCACGTTAGGACTGCTTACGGTGTCTTTGTACCGGAGGCAGATTGTACATCTATCTACATACTCTTGGCTCCCCTTTGCTATCGTAGGCCAGAAGTATTTCATTCTTGCTTGTCTGACTCTGTGTTCTTAACATGGATACGCTGCACCTGGAACATCATGGAATAACCTTAAAGCTACCTGAACCAAGGTCTCAGGGATCACTAACTAGTGGACAGGTCTACCAAGATCTGCTTGTCTAGCAACAAGGCACAGCTCGCCTAGTTGTCTGCCCTGAAGTCAGTTTCACACACACACTCGCTCTCTCTCTCTCCTTCCCTCTCCCTCCTTCTCTCAAAGCCAGTAGGTGATATTGAAAATATACGTAAAAATAAAAAAAAATATGAGGTCCCGAGATCTTTAGGCCCGGGACTGCGGGCTCCAAAATTACTTAGTTCCCTTCCTTATTTGTCTGGTGTAAACATGGTGGCGTTCGTCACTATTTACCTTAGAATGTATGCGTGGCGTATTGCAGAGGGCTGAGTGTAAATTAAACCTTCCAGAGGTCCTAAATAACATGTTATGATTCGCGGTGCTGCTAAGTAGGTTAAGTAAGTTTTATAAAGGTAAATGATTTACAGTGATGCTGAGGAGCATAGGTTGCTTACAGTCATAGTACATTATGCAGATTTAAGATAGAATGACCCTATTAGGTCAAAGAATGTGACTTACTCTGTCAGTCAACATTGCTCAAATTTTGAACGTTTCTCTCAGGACGTGGTAGCCTACACTGAAGGCTACCACGCCTACATTGCAGGCTACCACGCCTACACTGCAGGTTACCACGTCTTCACTGCAGGCTACCACGCCTACACTGCAGGTTACCACGTCTTCACTGCAGGCTCCCACTCCTACACTGCAAGCTACCACACCTACACTGCAGGCTACCACGCCTACATTGCAGGCTACCATGCCTACACTGCAGGATACCACGTCTACACTGCAGGCTATTACGCCTACACCGCAGGCTACCACGCCTACACTGCAGGCTACCACGTCTACAGTGCAGGCTACCACGCTTATACTGCTGATGGTTCGCTGGTCTACATATCCATCACAGCCTGATTGATCTGGCACCTCGTGAGGATACGAGTCCAGTTTCCTTTTAAAGACTTCTACACTTGTTCCAGCAGTGCTTCTGCTTCTTGTTCCAGCAGTGTGTCTGCTTCTTGCCCCAGCAGTGTTTCTGCTTCTTGTCCAAGCAGTGTTTCTGCTTCTTGTCCCAGCAGTGTGTCTGCTTCTTGTTCCAACAGTGCTTTTACTTCTTATTCCAGCAGTGTTTCTGCTTCTTGTTCCAGCAGTGTGTCTGCTTCTTGTCCCAGCAGTGTTTCTGTTTCTTGTCCCAGCAGTGTGTCTGCTTTTTGTTCCAGCAGTATCACAGTCATTAAAACAATGCATGCGATTGGGATAATTTCTCTTCGAGCATAATAAAACATTATAAGCTTCCGCTTCAGCAGTTGTGTAGTGATGAGCGTCAGTCTTGCGCGTCCTGGAAGTGGTGGTCATCCCTCACTTTTGCTGAATCTGTTTACATCCTGTGGCATTCGGAAGTGAGAGATACGACAGCGTGTTTCTGGTGCTACTGTGTCTCTACTGGTAATGTCTTGTCATCACCTTGGCCAGGTCAACAACATTCTTGGTGTTTCTCATCCACTCCTGTGTTGCTGGAATACATTTTTTTCCTTATTGACGTTTTCCAGCATTTGCAACTCTTATAAAGGATGATGAATTATACATATACACTGCACATGTACCCTCATTCTTGAAACGTTTAACCGATATAGCAAAATTCTTCAGTAGAATACAGAAGCGATTGTAACACTTCAGTCAGTAGAAGTGAAGAGGTAATTCTGAAGTTATTAGTTCCTTAGGCTTGAGAAGGTGGTCAGTCCCATGGTCTAAAGCAGAGGCATTAGGCCAAAGACATGTGTACCTCAACAGCAAGTAAGATGTAGCAGCTGGAGATAACATTACAGGTGAGCAGGGTGCACCATTGGAAGCAGGTCATGCTAAACAGTTAACAGCAATAGAGTTGGAAAAGACATCTCCTGTACCAGGATGCCATTATGTAAAATGTTATCATGGCTGAAGGACTCATCATCTCCAAATTACCTCTCCACTTCTGCTGTCTCCACTTTTATAATCGCTTTTCTATTCATTTGAAGAATCCTGGTGCGCAGGATGCTTGAGTGTTTCACATGTCCAGGTTTCTTATTTGTCAGTTTCTCGGTTTTGTATATCATTTATAATATGTTACTCATAAAGGATGCAGATTTCATCGTATACTCCTGAATCTTATGGCTGATTTCTGCTGAATCTCTTGGTTACTTGTAGGTTACCTGGAGCTGCTTTCGGAGGTCGCTGTCCCAGACCAGGTCTCCTGGTTCCTGGCCTGATCGATCAAGCTCTTCATACCCGCCGCCAGCAGTCCAACGTATGTACCACAGCCCGGCTGATATGGAACTGATTTGAAGAATTTGTCGGGTTCCCTCTTAAAGACAACTAGGAGTCTGTTGGTAATCCCCCTTATGCATGAAAAGAGAGTGTTGAAAAGTTGCTGTCCCTGTACGTTTATAATTATTGAACTCTATCTCGTTGTACTCATCGCTCCCATCCTTGTCATCGGAGGTATCTTGCACTGTCTGGCAAATCTCTTGTTTTAATGTAGTAATTTCGGTGTGAAGATTTGAAAAGTGTCACCATTGGTACTATTCCTCTTTTTTCTGAAAGTTCTCATTATTCACCACGTCATTTTCCTGGATTTCGTAACATGTGCCTTATTGTGTTCTTTGCAAGAAAAGTCAAGCAACATTATTATTCCCAGGTCTTTCACGTGTTCCTTTCGTTCTCTCTGATAATCTTCCTGGGTTTTGTACAATGTCCCTCTTGAGTTCTTCATTCTTTCCACATCTAAGCAGCTGGAACTTATCACCAATGAACATCATGTTGTTCTCCATTGCCCACTGGAAAACTTTGCTTATATCTTCCTGTAATTTCTCTGTGTCTTGTACCTAGGCGATTTTTCATGTCAGTGCCGGATCAGCCGGGCTGTGGCTCGTACGTTGGACTGCGTGCGGCCAGCAGTAACAGCCTAGTTGATCAGGCCCTGATCCATCGGGAGGACTGGTCATGGACCGGGCCGCGGGGGCGTTGATCCCCGGAATAACCTCCAGGTAACCTCCAGGTAACCTCCAGGTATTTTGGTATCATCGGCAAATGATGAAGCAAAACTGTGGCTAGTGTTTTTATCTATGTCTGCTATGAGGATAGTAAAGAGCAGAGGTGCTAGGACAGTGCCTTGGGGTACTGATCTTCTTACCTCGCTAATGCTGGAATTTGTTCTGTTTATTACTGCTTTTTGTGTTCTATCTTTCAGAAAGTTAAAAATACATTTCCCTACTTTCTCGTTATGTCTATGGCCATCATCTGATGCGTAATCACTCCATGATCGCACTTGTCAACTGCCTTCGCAAAATTCGTATGTACCACATCTCCGTTTTGGGTTATTTCCAACGCCTCCGTAATTCTGTTATAGTGGTTTGGCAGTTGAGACAAGCTCTTACCTGTATTTTTTGTACCTCTGTATGTATGCTAAAATTTCTAAATAAATAAATAAATAAATGATCCCCCAACTAACCATGTTGGTCTGGGCTGCGCAGACTGCGCAGTGAGGTGCCTACACCCGCGTCCTGACATGGCAGGTGCAGGGAAGAAAACCTCTGAAACCATTAGAACAGATACTGAAGTAAGAATTTTTTTTATTAATTCTTTTACATTCATATCTTATTTTACGTGACACGAAATATACCAGATTCATATAATTTTGTGTCCATATAGAGTGTATGATCTGGTCTCAGATCTCGATAAAATCTTCAGTTTTTACATACTTGATTCATATTATATATCACTGAATTTATATTCAGTGATGTAGTGATCAGACTTGAAGATACTCGACGCCATTGTATTTTGCCACGTTGCTATATAATAGATTAATTCACTCTCTAACCTTGATCATAGTGTCTACTAACCTACTGAATAGTTCAATAGGCCTACACACACGATCCTAAACTAATAAATTCCTCCCATATACACAGCCTAAACCGTGCCCGTCTCTTTGGAATTATTCCAGTAAGGTTTATCAGCTAGCCTGATATCACGACGCTATTTATTGCTGCCACGATCAACCATATTTTGACTCTATCTTGACACGGTTGGGTTGGCCAGAGTTCCGTGTCGTAGGATATCTCCTGGACTAGCTACTAAGTCATGATGCCCGTGACTTTTATTTAAGTTTCCCTGATGAGTTAGTTTAATCATTAACAACTAAATCATGAGGTATGGAACCGAACTGTTATAGACAACCCGGCCAAAATAAAAATTGGTTCATCGAAGGAGTCTTAATAAAACAGTTGCATGGATAAATATTTTATTAAGGAAGTTTAAATATTATAGAATGAGTGACGAGTTGATGGTAGTAGTTCATAGCTCACATTAGTTACTTTAGTGTGAAACGTTAATAATAATAATAATAATAATAATAATAATAATAATAATAATAATAATATAATGTCTTTATTGCTACAGGTACATGTACAAGGTATATAGGCCTGGCTGACGTCAGTGACCTACTACTATATATTAAATCCTTTGTTTTAGGAACATAAGAACATAAGAAAGAAGGAACACTGCAGCAGGCCTACTGGCCCATGCGAGGCAGGTCCAAGTCTCCTTCTGGCTTAAGCCAATGCCCCAACCTAGTCAGGTCAGGTCACATTCACTTAAGGAAGGAACACGACAACTGACCTAGTAGCACAAGCTAGTCAGGTCCAACTCACACCCACCCACACCCACTCATGTATTTATCTAACCTATTTTTAAAACTACACAACGTTTTAGCCTCAATAACTGTACTTGGGAGTTTGTTCCACTCATCCACAACTCTATGCAGAGCATTTCGGGCAAACTATGTCAATTTTGTCCCAGGATGCGACCCATACCAGTCGACTAACACCCAGGTACCCATTTTACTGATTGGTGAACAGGCAGCAGGTGTCTTATGGAAACACGTCCTAATGTTCACCAGCCGTATCGGGGGATCGATCCCGGACCTCAGTGTGTGACTTCTTGCTGTGTGTTGAGTCTGCGAGCGGCGCGTCTCTGAGGCAGCCCACATCACCTGACTTAATAGCAAATATAACATACACACAGAACCCTCTGTTAACAAAACAATGGCCTCGACAAGGTATTGAACAGACTCTGAAATGAGCTGACGCAGGATAACAGAGCTTAGGTTGTAAAAAAAACACGAAGAAATTCTCAACGTTAATCCTGTAAAAACCCTTAAATGGAGAGAGAGAGAGAGAGAGAGAGAGAGAGAGAGAGAGAGAGAGAGAGAGAGAGAGAGAGAGAGAGAGAGAGAGAGAGAGAGAGAGAGAGAGAGAGAGAGAGAGAGAGAGAGAGAGAGAGAGAGAGAGAGAGAGAGAGTGAGAGGAGGTTATGTGGTGAAAGGGTTGAACTGGCGGTGAAGCTTGAAGAAAGAGGGAGAGGGTGTAAAAGAAGGTGGGAGGGGAAGGGAAGGTGGTGAGGTATTTCGAAGAGGTTTTACGAGGGGAAGAGGTATCACAGAGAGGGTGGGTAGTTTGGGATGGGGGAGGGAGAGAGGGACACGGGAGAGTGTTGAGGAGAGGGAGAGGGAGTAGACTGACGCGGAGGAGAGGGGGGGAGATGGGGGAGGGGGTGTATCCGGGTGGGAGAGGATACAAGTGGGGGGGAAGGGTAATAACTAACTCATAGCGCACCATCAGCAACGCACCTTGAGCAAGGCACAACAAGAGCGCCAGGAATGTGGAGAGTACTGGCAGCGGCACTGCCAGCACTGATTCCTAGTACGCTGGTGTTGGTAAACAAACTTCCCGTCACGTGGTACTCCATTGACCCGCCGAGCTTATTTCTGTTTGTCTCAGCTGTTCCCGCGTTCACTATTACTGGCTCCACCTCACTTCCTTCAAGCATGCTGCAGTGGAGAGGAAGACTTGATTCTAATTAGGAACCCCACATAAACCAAGGATTAGGAACCCCAGAATAACCCCCAAAAAAGTCAAATAATGCGACTTATTTTTATCAGGTAGATACAAAGGCTTGAAAAGTTGAAAAGGTTTGCAGCCAGACTAGTCCAATAGCTAAGAGGAGCATATTATACAGCTAGAATAAAGGAACTGAGCATGACGACCCTAGAAGAGAAGAGGACGGTGAAAAAATCATTCCGACGAATAGAATGCTCAGAGGAATTGATAATGCGGATAAGGACAGACTTTCTACAATGTGAACATCATGTTCGAGGGGACATCATTGAAAGCTGTAAACGTAAATGATGCTAAAAAAATACTCTCTAACATCCGTTAGGAAGTACTTTTTCAGCTTCAAGGTAGTAGGAAAGTGTTATAAACACTTATACACTGAGTTACTTAACACCATAAACGATGAGCCTTAAGTTCTGGTGCTGGAAATTGAGAATGAGAATCTCATTGTTGCGTTTGTATATAATTCACCAAATGCAACTTCCCAGTAGTTCAAAGATCATTTATTACAAATCGAGTAGTCTTGAAAACCTTACAAAAACCGACTTCAAATGTCCTGTGTCTTCGTGACTTCAGTGCAAGACACCAAAAAATGGGGGAAAAAATGTAACAAAAACAGTAATAGCAGAAAAAAATTCCAGGAGTCGTCGTGGATGAAGAGTAACGCCTGACTCAACTGAACAACTAAGACTTTGTAATAAATTCACCTTAGGTCAGCAGATAGCAAAACCGACTAGAGAAGATAATGCTTGTATTCATTAACAATGAAAGACTAATCAGCAAGATATGTCTATCTTGACTGCATGTTCAACAAATTTAATTTTAACAATAAAAAAAAAGAAAACATTAACTGGATCAAATAAATTGTGATCTCATTGAACTATTCTGGGAAGAAAATATACATAACGTGGACCTGACCTAACCCTGTAGTTTGAGTGGATTAGCTCAGCGGCAGGTATGCTCAAAACAAATATCATTATGAAGGAAGAGAAGGTTAAAGCTGGAAAGGGAGAGGTGCGTCCTCTGCAGGTGACGACGACGGATCACACAAATTCTTAAAAAGGTGACAGACATGAACATTGAAAGAAAATACTGATTAAGGAAATGGAGAACGTTGAACTCAAACTGAATACATCCTACAGAATCCAGGAGAGATGGAGGGAGCAAAAAAAAAAAAAACAATAAGTGGAACTGAAAGGAACCCGAAATACCTTTTCTAGTATGCAAAATTCATGGCCACAATATCCAGTATCTGGCCTGTAAAGAAATGAGATGAAACATAAACTGACAACAGAAAAAAGAAATGAGTGAAATACATATCACAATACTACTCAGTGTTCAGTGATCCACTAATCAGCTTAAAGACTGACGATTCAAAACAGTTCTTCATGAAGAAGATGCAGAGCTCTACGGACATGTCTGAAATTTCTGATATAACCTTAATGCAACTTGGCTTTGTAGAAGTGGTCAGTTGCATACTCATGCACTCCGCCCCAGGCACAAACTCATGACACTTCATATTCATCAAGAATTGCAAGAAATCACTACCTCGTGCTTTACATGCACAGTGGAGAAGAGATCTGGATTCTGGAACCATACCAGTGATTAAAAACTATAGTTTTGGCAATAGTTTTACTACTACCACAAAAGTGATAGTAAAACTATTGACAAAAACTATAACCAATGTCCCATACATCCAGCATTATTAAGATGTTTGAAAAGGTTTCGAGGAGCAAGATTGCCAACCACATATAATTACAGCAGTTGCCCAAACCAGGACAACACAGGTTCAAAACAGGTCGCCCCTTACTCTCGCAATTACGACATGATCATGGATACATTGAACGACAAGCATGTAACAGATATAGTATACACTGACTTCAAAAACCTTCGACAACTGAAACCCTGGGGTAACTACACACAAAATATATGCAAAAGGAATAATTGGAAAGGATGACAGGTAGATATTTCACTTAGTGACAAATAGAACCCAAAAAGTGATAATAAACAGTGAAATCGGAGGCTATAACAGTGAAAAGCTCTATTCCGCAAGGTATGATACTCACCCCACTTTTTCTCATTCTCATATTCGACATAGACAGGCACATATCATCCTCTGTAGACACTACGAGAATTTGTATGAGAGTAGCATCCAAAGAAGATACAGCAAACATCCAAGCTACTATAAAATAAGTTTTTCTCTGGGCCACTGACAACAATGAGAGTACACTCCATATACTGCGTTACGGTAAAAATGAGGATATAAAAATAAGCTCAGAGTACAAGACAAATTCAAAGCATTCAAAAGAGCGGAAGTTTAATGCAGTGGTCTTGGGAGCAATAATGACAGTGGATCTCTCTATCAAGCATCACAACAAAGTTATTATCACAACCGCGAGGAAAATGATAGGTTGGATAATGATAGCTTTCAAAACGAGAGAGGCCACGCTAATGATGATACTCTTCAGGTCACCCGTCCTCTCTCGGCTGGAATATTGCTGTATATCATGGCCTTCCTCAAGGCAGGTGAAATTGCAGAACTGGAAAGCGTTCAGAGAACCTTCACTGCTCGTATAACCTGCGCTACTTAAAACGTAGGAGAGAAAGATACATCATAATCGACACCTGGAAGATTCTGGAAGTATTGGTCTCAAACCTACATACCAAAATCACTCCTTACGAAAGCACGAGGCTTGGCAAATGGTGAAGATACCTCCGGTGACAAGCAGGGGCACAGTGAGTGCATCGAGAACTTAAGCATAAGGGAACTACACTAGCTTCAGTCTCTCTAGTTGTCTGAGGACCATTTCACTAGTGACTTTAAGACTGTAACTTTTGTCCTGACGAGAGGAAATAAGTATTAAAGATGGTGCACATAACTTGAGTTACATTTAACAGGGCCTATCTTTTCCCTATATACCTGAAACAAGGCCTTGGGACTGACCTTTGATTCCTCTCAAATTTAATTTCGTATTCTGACTTTTCTTATTCACTTTATGCCTTATCTATTTTCACCCAAGAGTTGGTTTTAGTTTATCCCTTGTTCATTTAGTGTCAGCCATATTTTATCTAAACTCTCTATTAGGAATATGCGAAGTTTGGCCAGCTTATGTAATGCCTTGAAAATATATGAATTATTATTATGTGAGTAAATTACCTGCATGAGATTTACAGGGTATTACTTGAATTATTATAAGCAAGTAGTAATTTGGGCGAGATAAGTGGGACTCAAGTCACAGTAGGTCGCCGAACTGTAACTCCCTTGATGCCCACTTCTTCACCACTTTTACAAAAAGCTAGACCTGATATTAAATTAATAATTACAATATTAAACATTAATACCAATAACGGTAAATTATAAAATAATGTGGATTGTATGTTCAAGCTTGCTGGGTACATAAAAGAAATTGGTACTAACACTTACTATTTAATTACTGGAAGACAGTGCCGATGGAACATACCCTAACCTTAGCCTAGCAGCTAGAATTTACGATGGCCAATGCAAAAACTACTGTACCCTATGGGTAAGCATCACTTAGCTGAGGTGTGCTCCTGGGAGAATTGGTGTCTTTTATTTTTCCGTCCTAGTTGCGGAATTGTAAGGGTTTTCCACACTATTTATTCCAGTTCTTCAGCAGGGAACATTAACACGGGTTCCTATTACAAATTCAGGCCGAAAAACCCGCAATTGACTTTGGAGAACGCCTGATTACATTGCACAATTCAATCCAGTGTTCACACATTAAATTCAATATGGCGTCTCTTTTCTGCAGCGTCACTCCCTCGGCTGATCTGCCTCCCCCCCTCACTCGAAATTTTTCGAAGGGTCTATATAGCATCACATTTTAATTCGCAGTTATTATATTATTCATTTATATGTTCCACATTTAGGAAATTATATAAAAAAAATTCCACAAAAAATGTCATATTAACAGCCATCACCACCATTTATCAGGCTTCCCTTACGACAGTCCCTTGTTACGTTGCCTCACTCTATACCACACAGTTAATCCCTGAGACCCACAGAATCTTCAGCGTTAAAAATGGAGACCTGATACTAAGGGATTTGTGATCACTTTCTCTAATCTCTTCATTAATCTCACTGGATTATCTATCAGAGAATCCTTGTTTGCCTGAATCAAGACCAGGTTATTTACTCTAGTTCGTTGTAACACAAACTGCTTTTAAAAGTAGTCTTGAACCATTTAAAGGAAGTCGCTAGACTTAAAATCTCATGTAAAATAGCTCCAATCAATTTGGCTAAAGTCAAAACCTCCTTTTAAAACTCTATTGATGATCTTAGATGCCTTAACAGTTTGGTGCAAAAAAAAGTTTACCGCGGCCACTATCTAGATTTGGGTTCTGTAGATCACACCCAAGATTAGCTTTACATTCTCTGCAAGAAACTGAAACTCTCTGTCCCTTCTGGCTTCATATCGTTTCTGATGTAACAATTTAAACTCTCCTTAACATTTATAGCAACTCCACCCCTTTCCTGTTGACAGTGTGGAATAATTTATACCCTTGTATGTGGAATTCCCAGCAGACATGTCCCTATTTTTTTTCAGACACCCACTTGTCAGTTTATGCAATATTTATATTTTTTGCACATACAAGTAGATCACTTCATTAGTTTCATCCTTGCACTCTGGTTACTTAGTAGTTCCTAAGGAAGGTTTTGTCTCGCCCTCATCTCCGTTCTCGTTTTTGTAGACGAGTTTCCGTTTTTTTTTTTTATCATTAACTAAGTTATGAGCTGTCCAGCTTTATTTATATATGCAGAATTAAGAGTTTATAATTTTTAAGGATATTCTTTTCTATTAACACAGATGGTTGCAAGTTGATATGATGATGCAAATTAAAAGAATTATGATAATTTGAAGGCTGGATAGTGTAAGCAGGGGAAGAGAAATAGTGTGTATATTTATTTGTTTATGATTAATATTTGTTTTGGGTAAGTAAACACACATTTGCAGGCCCTTTGATAACTGTAGGATAGTTTAGGATGACAGTAAGTTAACCAGGATATAAGAGTGTAACATGTAGGGTACATATGTATTTTGTACCTATTTGATATCTATATTTAGATTATTTTAACAGAGGTAGAGGTTATTCTTATATACTGTAGAGGCATATATATATATACATATATATATATATATATATATATATATATATATATATATATATATATATATATATATATATATATATATATATATATATATATATATATATATATATATATATATATATATATATATATATATATATATATATATGTCGTGCCGAATAGGCAGAACTTGCCATCTTGGCTTAAATAGCAACGCTCATCTTGCCATATAGGACAAGCAAAAATTTGTGTATGCAATAATTTCGCCAAAATCATTCTGAACCACCTAACGAAAAAAATATATTTCATTGTGTTTGTTTAGTATTAAATTACTGTAAACAAATCTAAAATATATTTAGTTGAGTTAGGCTAAAATAAATTGTTCTCGTTATAACAAGGTTAGGTAAGTTTTCTAAGATTCTTTTGGTGCAAAATTAAAATTTTTTACATTAACATTAATGAAAAAAATATATCTTTAAAAGTATAAGATAAAATTTCAGAAAGGACTTAATTTTAAATGAGTTCTTGCTAATTGACCAGTTTTACATATTCGGCACAACATATATACATATATATATATATATATATATATATATATATATATATATATATATATATATATATATATATATATATATATATATATATATATATATACATAATAATAATAATAATAATAATAATAATAATAATAATAATAATAATAATGAATGGTCTGGGTGTGTCCAGCCAGTGAGAGGCGTTTTCTTGCTCTAATATAGTACATAGACCTCAGAGCTCTAAGGTTGTATGGTGTACAGTTAAACTCTAGACAGACCCCAGAGCTCTGTGGTTGGATATTTTGCAGTTAAACTCTAGACAGACCCCAGAGCTCTGTGGTTGGATAGTCTGCAGTTAACCTCTAGACAGACCCCAGAGCTCTGTGGTTGGATGGTCTACAGTTAAACTCTAGACAGACCCCAGAGCTCAGTGGTTGGATAGTCTGCAGTTAAACTCTAGACAGACCCCAGAGCTCTGTGGTTGGATGGTCTACAGTTAAACTCTAGACAGTCCCCAGAGCTCTGTTTTTGGATAGTCTGCAGTTAAACTCTAGATAGACCCCAGAGCTCTGTGGTTGGATAGTCTGCAGTTAAACTCTAGACAGACCCCAGAGCTCTGTGGTTGGATAGTCTGCAGTTAAACTCTAGACAGACCCCAGAGCTCTGTGGTTCGATAGTCTGCAGTTAAACTCTAGACAGACCCCAGAGCTCTGTGGTTGGATGGTCTACAGTTAAACTCTAGACAGACCCCAGAGCTCTGTGGTTGGATAGTCTGCAGTTAAACTCTAGACAGACCCCAGAGCTCTGTGGTTGGATGGTCTACAGTTAAACTCTAGACAGACCCCAGAGCTCTGTGGTTGGATAGTCTGTAGTTAAACTCTAGACAGACCCCAGAGCTCTGTGGTTGGATGGTCTACAGTTAAACTCTAGACAGTCCCCAGAGCTCTGTGGTTGGATAGTCTGCAGTTAAACTCTAGATAGACCCCAGAGCTCTGTTTGGATAGTCTGCAGTTAAACTCTAGACAGACCCCAGAGCTCTGTGGTTGGATAGTCTGCAGTTAAACTCTAGACAGATCCCAGAGCTCTGTGGTTGGATAGTCTGCAGTTAAACTCTAGACAGACCCCAGAGCTCTGTGGTTGGATGGTCTACAGTTAAACTCTAGACAGACCCCAGAGCTCTGTGGTTGGATAGTCTGCAGTTAAACTCTAGACAGACCCCAGAGCTCTGTGGTTGGATGGTCTACAGTTAAACTCTAGACAGACCCCAGAGCTCTGTGGTTGGATAGTCTGCAGTTAAACTCTAGACAGACTCCTTAGCTCTGTGGTTGGATGGTCTACAGTTAAACTCTAGACAGTCCCCAGAGCTCTGTGGTTGGATAGTCTGCAGTTAAACTCTAGATAGACCCCAGAGCTCTGTGGTTGGATAGTCTGCAGTTAAACTCTAGACAGACCCCAGAACTCTGTGGTTGGATAGTCTACAGTTAAACTCTAGACAGACCCCAGAACTCTGTGGTTGGATAGTCTACAGTTAAACTCTAGACAGACCCCAGAACTCTGTGGTTGGATAGTCTACAGTTAAACTCTAGACAGACCCCAGAGCTCTGTGGTTGGATAGTCTACAGTTAAACTCTAGACAGACCCCAGAGCTCTGTGGTTGGATAGTCTGCAGTTAACCTCTAGACAGACCCCAGAGCTCTGTGGTTGGATGGTCTACAGTTAAACTCTAGACAGACCCCAGAGCTCAGTGGTTGGATAGTCTGCAGTTAAACTCTAGACAGACCCCAGAGCTCTGTGGTTGGATGGTCTACAGTTAAACTCTAGACAGTCCCCAGAGCTCTGTGGTTGGATAGTCTGCAGTTAAACTCTAGATAGACCCCAGAGCTCTGTGGTTGGATAGTCTGCAGTTAAACTCTAGACAGACCCCAGAGCTCTGTGGTTGGATAGTCTGCAGTTAAACTCTAGACAGACCCCAGAGCTCTGTGGTTCGATAGTCTGCAGTTAAACTCTAGACAGACCCCAGAGCTCTGTGGTTGGATGGTCTACAGTTAAACTCTAGACAGACCCCAGAGCTCTGTGGTTGGATAGTCTGCAGTTAAACTCTAGACAGACCCCAGAGCTCTGTGGTTGGATGGTCTACAGTTAAACTCTAGACAGACCCCAGAGCTCTGTGGTTGGATAGTCTGTAGTTAAACTCTAGACAGACCCCAGAGCTCTGTGGTTGGATGGTCTACAGTTAAACTCTAGACAGTCCCCAGAGCTCTGTGGTTGGATAGTCTGCAGTTAAACTCTAGATAGACCCCAGAGCTCTGTTTGGATAGTCTGCAGTTAAACTCTAGACAGACCCCAGAGCTCTGTGGTTGGATAGTCTGCAGTTAAACTCTAGACAGATCCCAGAGCTCTGTGGTTGGATAGTCTGCAGTTAAACTCTAGACAGACCCCAGAGCTCTGTGGTTGGATGGTCTACAGTTAAACTCTAGACAGACCCCAGAGCTCTGTGGTTGGATCGTCTGCAGTTAAACTCTAGACAGACCCCAGAGCTCTGTGGTTGGATGGTCTACAGTTAAACTCTAGACAGACCCCAGAGCTCTGTGGTTGGATAGTCTGCAGTTAAACTCTAGACAGACCCCAGAACTCTGTGGTTGGATAGTCTACAGTTAAACTCTAGACAGACCCCAGAACTCTGTGGTTGGATAGTCTACAGTTAAACTCTAGACAGACCCCAGAACTCTGTGGTTGGATAGTCTACAGTTAAACTCTAGACAGACCCCAGAACTCTGTGGTTGGATAGTCTGCAGTTAAACTCTAGACAGACCCCAGAGCTCTGTGGTTGGATAGTCTGCAGTTAAACTCTAGACAGACCCCAGAGCTCTGTGGTTGGATAGTCTACAGTTAAACTCTAGACAGACCCCAGAACTCTGTGGTTGGATAGTCTACAGTTAAACTCTAGACA
Organism: Cherax quadricarinatus; assembly: GCF_038502225.1. Classification (NCBI taxonomy): domain Eukaryota; kingdom Metazoa; phylum Arthropoda; class Malacostraca; order Decapoda; family Parastacidae; genus Cherax; species Cherax quadricarinatus. The sequence continues at coordinate 11,493,286 of NC_091308.1, forward strand.
GACCCCAGAACTCTGTGGTTGGATAGTCTACAGTTAAACTCTAGACAGACCCCAGAGCTCTGTGGTTGGATAGTCTACAGTTAAACTCTAGACAGACCCCAGAGCTCTGTGGTTGGATAGTCTGCAGTTAAACTCTAGACAGACCCCAGAGCTCTGTGGTTGGATAGTCTACAGTTAAACTCTAGACAGACCCCAGAGCTCTGTGGTTGGATAGTCTACAGTTAAACTCTAGACAGACCCCAGAGCTCTGTGGTTGGATAGTCTGCAGTTAAACTCTAGACAGACCCCAGAGCTCTGTGGTTGGATGGTCTACAGTTAAACTCTAGGAGTCTTCATGGTCTGGGTGGCACAATGAACGTTTCTGGGAAGAAATCTAAGATACTACTGACGGTGCAGACTGAGTCGTGGTGTGTACTGTACGATAAACTAATACTGCTGGAAATAATGGAAAATCTTTTCATTCGTGTAATGTGGCCGCGAAATGTAAATATTTGTGTAGCTTTACAGCGTTCATAAATTTAAATTTTTGTTTATATTTATAGGTTTCTTAGGATAATACTGTTAGGTAAGACACATATGCAACAGTTAGGTATCTTTATTTCGAAACGTTTCGCCTACACAGTAGGCTTCTTCAGTCGAGTACAGAAAAGTTGATAGAAGCAGAAGATACTTGAAGACGATGTAATCAGTCCATCACCCTTAAAGTTTTGAGGTGGTCAGTCCCTCAGTCTGGAGAAGAGCATTGTTCCGTTGTCTGAAACAATATGAAGTTGAAGTGACAGAATGGGGCCTTATATAGTGCCAGGAGGTGAGACGTAGGTTGCTTTGGGAGGGCAGGTCCCTCTCAAACCCAGCCGTTCTCACTAGTAGAGGTTGTCGAAGTTGATGGTCTGTACCAAGATACCCTTGTGTTGCAGTGTCTGACAGAATGAACATTGAAATATAAGGCCCCATTCTGTCACTTCAACTTCATATTGTTTCAGACAACGGAACAATGCTCTTCTCCAGACTGAGGGACTGACCACCTCAAAACTTTAAGGGTGATGGACTGATTACATCGTCTTCAAGTATCTTCTGCTTCTATCAACTTTTCTGTACTCGACTGAAGAAGCCTACTGTGTAGGCGAAACATTTCGAAATAAAGATACCTAACTGTTGCATATGTGTCTTACCTAACAACCTGTCGGTATTTTATACCATTTCAATGATAGGATAATACTGATACGAGAGAAGTGGCATCACAACGTCTGCATAATATATAGCTGGACTCATTATAATTGTCCAGTTTTTAGCTTTAATATTCCATGTATCAATATTATAATTTATTAAGTACATAAATTTATTTATAGAAGAGTGCAGCCATATTGATATATTTATTAGTATCCCTTCATTCATGATTTATTTCTTCATTGTTATTCCCAGGAAATTTCAACCCATTTATTCCATTTACTCTTCAGTCTTTCATGTCATTTATTAATTGCTGGTTTATTCATTATTTATTTTATATATATTTATTATTACCACTCAGCTACAATGTACAATATGATTTTACAACCACAGAGCTTACAATAGAATGATTTTACAGCCAGCACTTCTGTGATATGTTTGCATTAGAGACACCAACTATGACCCTACTGTCGCAAACAGGATCATATTTCGTAAGCAGGATCATATTTCAGCTAGGTAGCTGTAGGACCTACCAGACGATGCTAATGTGTCAGTTCCAGTGTCTTGTGGGTCACCTCCTTTCTGAGTTATCTTGTATTTGGTCAGCCGCGGGGAGTGAAGTGTAGTCTCGTCCCATGGGAATGTCCTTACTAAGATAAAGAATGAGAGAGGTAGAGGGAGCGAATAAATCATTTGGGACCTGGTTGGTCCGGAAAGAAGGTGTGTAGTTGATTGTCTGCTACAAGGAGGTGTGGAGCTCGCTTGGCCGGTGACTTAAGAGTGAGTAGATTTCCGTATGAAAGTGTACTGAATGGAATATTGTACTCGTTCCTTTGTATTTAGTCAGTAAATATTTGTTTTCTTGATCCCTTTCTATTTACCTCCCCTCTTTTATGTTCATTAAGCATGAATTCCATTTTTGTGTGTTATCCCTCCTTTATATACCTCAGCAATACCTGACTAGGATACAAGGGTAAAGATCCCATATTTATGGTAACCGCATACCCTTGCTGGATAATTAAGGTGATGATAATGTTTGGCAAGGGAATTATCCCAACTAATCGGAATTTTTATATTGAGTATATAACCATGTGTGTCTTTCGGAAAAATGATTGTATGTTAATGAATTATGCAACTGCAATGGTGTATGGGACCTAGTAAGTGATATATTGTGCGTTCATAATCGGTGATATATGTTAGTAGTAACCTCCGTTACTGAACTCATGAGACTGACTAGCGTAGGGGTGTAGTGGACACAATAAGGGAACACAGCATCAACATCCGTACCCCCAGACTATTCAACATCTTACCGGAAGATATCAGAAACACTGCTGGGTCAAGTGTAGAAGTCTTCTAGAGGAAACTGGATACGTGTCTTCACCAGGTGGCAGATCAACCACGCTGTAATGGATATGTGGGGCAGCGGGTAACTAACAGCAACAGCCTGGTTGACCAGGCAAACACTAGACGAGCCTAGCCCATGACCGGGCTCCGGGAGTAGAAAAACTCTTGGAACTAAATGTATCATGTAGGATTTGAACACGTGGATAGGGTAAAGTATACTCACGTAGGCTGGAAGTACGTATAATTATGGATAATGTGGGGAGCGCCCAAACAGCCGTGACCTTGCCTCCTTGCTCACTCTCGTATGACTGACCCCCCACAGTACCCATATGTGAGGGGGTCTTTGAATACTGCTGTGGTCAGCACAATATGAATACAGACAGTGACTCAGGCAGAGACGGTTGGTAGTGAGTCATCTACTGGTACACTGGTTACTGGTAACTGGTTACTACTACTGAGAGCTCGGCGACGCTAACGTATGTCGTCCCGACATACAACTAATACAAACTAGAGATGGCAGGTGTACGGCTTGGGCTGATTCTATACAATGTCAAAGTACACAACAATTGAACATTATAACATACATAAGTAGAACATTGGAATGGAAGCTTACGTAACTGAAACTGTAATGGAATACAAGGTATAATATAGCACAACTCATCGAATGAAATTCAACGTTGGGATTACACAATAGAAGTGATAAAAAAAAATTTGATCGATCGATCTGTATTCATGTGATCTACGGATTCTGAGGAAGAATATATACAAAGAAAGAGTGTTTAACAGAAAGGCAGATTCGGTGCACTCAAATCTAGACTGTTAACTCTCAGAACTCAAAGAGAACGTGAACACACACAAAAAAAATTCTTGAATACTGATAAGTTGATACTGTAATTATTCATCTATACAGGTTATTTACATTTAACCCCAACTCTGCTAGGGTAAGATTGACATATGCAGAATGGGTGTCATCTCTGGGAGGATCAAACTCTGTAGCACTGGCTAACTCATGCTGTATTTGAGGCAAATCTGAATTGGAAGTTACAAATGATACTTGAGGATTTCTCAATACCTGTCGTGTACATAGGGAATAACGACATTCAGGTTGATCGTCTGACTGAGTATCAGAGGAAGAGAGTACAGGATCAGGAGGATTGTTAGAGTCTGTCACATTAGTCTGGGTTGGAACATCATTATCATCACATACTAACTTCATATGATCTAAATGCGATTCTTTATACTGACCAGTACTAATCTCTCTAACCTTATACTTATTACCAGTGATATGTTCAACTACTCGATAAGGACCAACAAACTTTTGATCAAGCTTTGGCATTGCAGACGTTTTGTTAAAATTAGTCAGCATAACTCTCGAACCTACTTTGATTTTGGATGGCTTTGCTCGAGTGTTTGCGACTCTTGTAAATTCTGCTGTTGATTTATGAAGTGTTTCACGGATTCTTCTAAAAACACTTTGAGCTAAGCTGGTACGAGTTGCTATGAAATCATCAGGGTTGTAATTTGGTTTCGAATTAGAATATAACAACTCATAAGGCAAACGTTTATCTACACCGTACAATGCATAATGTGGAGTGTCACCTATAGAAACATTGTAAGCAGAATTTATAGCACACTGCACATCAGGTATAACTTCATCCCAAGTTTCACTGTTGGGATTGATAGTGGTTCTCAAGACATCAAGTACTTTCTTATTGGTTCGTTCCGCTAACCCATTGCTGGCAGGATGATGAGGAACAATGGTGGATTTAGAGATCTTGTACAAGGTGCACAAATTTTCAAGAATCTCATTACAGAATTCACCTCCATTATCTGTTACTAGGGACTTAGGGGTGGTATGCCTGCAGATAATGCGTTCTTTAAATGCTTTAGCTACTGTCTCTGCAGTCTTATCTGCAATAGGAACTAACTCACAATATCTGGTGAAATGGTCTACCATAACACACAGATGTTTGTTGCCTTGGAGGGAACATTGGAAATTAGTTAACAAATCTAGCGCAACTCTTTCCCAAGGTTCGCTAGTGGTTGGATATACTTGGATTGGATTAGGAACATTAGCATTACCTTTATGTTGCATGCAGACACTACATTTCTTAACATACTCAGAAATATCAGTTGCCATACGAGGCCAAAAGTATTTCAATCTGGCTTGTTTTACTGAACGATCCATACCAGGGTGTGCAACACCTGGTACATCGTGAACTAGCTGTAAGGCTACATTCACTAGTGACTGTGGAATTACTAACTGGTATACTCTTCTGCTAGGAGTACCCAACTCGGCTGTTCGATACAGTAATTCTTGGTTCATGACAAAGTCACTGGGTGCTGGTGGCTTCACAGTCAGAATAGATCTTCCTGGAGCAGGAATCGAATCACACCAGACCACAAGGGATCGGTTCTTTCTTACTGGAGGAATGAACAAACTCGGTGGAGTGGATGACTCCCCCCGGTTGAAAAAAAATTAACGCTATAACACGCAATATGAGCAAGGGAGAACGAATCTACTATCTCAAACTGCAAGCACAGGAGAAAAGAAATGAACACGGTGAACAATGCTGATATTCAATCTGAGTCGCACACAGTGACACGAGGGATCAGCTATAAACTTCACTTACAAACGTTAACAACGTGGAAGTTACTCGAGAAATAACTTCTTACAATGCACTGATTACTGTCAACTAGGATGGGATCACAATCTGAAACACAAGGGACAACAACAACACTCAAGTGAGCACACTAGCCACAGAAACGTCTTTCTGCAACGGCATGTGGCATCAGCAAGAGATGGCATAACTCGTTGCAAGTAAAGTTCTTCTCAAAGCGTCCCCTGGGAAGGAACGAATACTTGAACAAGTCGCCATCGCAAGGATAGTAGTCTGCACTATCCTGCGTGCATGATATTGTGGCTGGAGACCAGACAGGAGTGACAGTATTACTAGTGCCTGACCGCTCGGCTACGTTAATAAGTAATTCACAGATCTATAGGAACTTAATCTGAACTTCACATTTCGCAGCACTTTAACAAATCTCAGATACAAGCTGTGAGAACAAACACATTGCTCAAGGGCTAGGTATTGTCTTTCAGTCAGTAAGGGAATGTTGGTACTGTGGACTGATTCATATTGACTTTGACTGGCATGATACACTAAGTGAACATTCAAAAGTGACTGGGACATAATCTCAGGGAACTTACTCAAGGACATAAGGCAAAAAAAAAATAGAAGATGAGCGATAACAATGAAAAATATTGCAAAAATAACGAGTCAAAGAAACACTGAGTCTACACTGAAAACACAAGGTTTAGAGTACACAAGAAATTCACTATAAATGTCTCACACACGCAAATGTCTTTAAATGCAAGAAAAATGTCTCTAAACAGAAAATTATCACTGAAGTCTGTAGTAGTCGACGGTGATGACTGGTGATGAGGAAGGTTGTCCTGAGCGGTGATGACGCCGACACTCACACTGTCGTCGTGAAGAAATGCGCTTTCTCGGTGAACTCACATATCTGGCTTTATCGGTGGCGCTCAGCTACAATCTCTTGACCAATTACATGAGCCAAAACAGTTCTAGGACCCGGTACAAGGGTGCAAACAACCACAGGTAGATGAGGTGGGTGGCTGGTGGTGGGTGGTTGGTGGTGGGTGGGTGAAGGGAGAGTGTATAGCGGTGGGTGAGGTGGTGACTCTCGCTGGTGCTCACTGGCACGCACTCCACTCACTACCCACGAAGGTGGCTTGATAAGCCACTCAATGCCACAGGAATGGTGAAATTCACTCTTAGCATCCAAGCACAAAGCGATATAGACAATACTTCAGAGGAACTTGGCTTACTTCTTTCTCTCAGCTGGGTTAGAAGCTGGGTTGGCTGACTGGCTTAACCCACGAGAATGGCTGACTGGAAGACGTGTAACGATGCACACAGCACGGAGGAGCAGGTGGATGACAGGAGACAGGCTGGATGATAGGCTGACTGGCATTCACTTCCACAGTCTGGCTTACTGACTGGCTTAATTGCAAAATCCGGGTCAACCCCTCGGAGATTGAAGCAATTAGCACACGAACTAAGCCAGGAAGCTTGAAACGGCTGCAACAGGCTTGCAGGCTGGAGGTGGAGGTTGTGAGGGGAGCGAGTAGCTGGAGTGGGTGAGACGGTTCACCTTTGACCCGCCGGCTACTCACAAACAGTCTTCTATCGTCTTGAAATACCCTTAAAAAGCTTAATTTCCACGCTCCACACCGGTGCCACCATTTATCATGTGGGATTCGAACACGTGGATAGGGTAAAGTAATACTCACGTAGGCTGGAAGTACGTATAATTACGGATAATGTGGGGAGCGCCCAAACAGCTGTGACCTTGCCTCCTTGCTCACTCTCGTATGACTGATCGCCCACAGTACCCATATGTGAGGGGGTCTTTGAATACTGCTGTGGTCAGCACAATATGAATACAGACAGTGACTCAGGCAGAGACGGTTGGTAGTGAGTCATCTACTGGTACACTGGTTACTGGTAACTGGTTACTACTACTGAGAAACGAAGGTATATCAAAGGTAAGCCAGTATATGTTAAGTAAAAAGGACACATGTGCAACTAATGTGACGTATTATTGTGGCAACATTTCTCTCTCTCCAGGAGCCATGTGAAGCTCCTGGAGAGCGAAACGTTGCCTTAATAAAACGTAACATTAGCTGCGCATCCCTTTCACTTAACATATTGTCGGCAAATTCGACCTTTATTACTAGCCAGTGTATGTTTAAACACTCGTACCCCCACACAGCCGTGTTATAAGTGGTGATATCCCTTGTGTTAATGTGATGGTGGTCATATGTGGGGGAAATAGTGGTTATGTGAGGTGGTGTCAGTCTCACATAGGTAGAGGAAATTTCACATCGCAACATAGATGGGGGCTCTCAATGAGACTGCGCTGGAGAACAGAGGAATTGGCGTTGTGAAACAGGAACGGGTGTGAGAACAGAGAAGTGGGTGTGGGAACACGAGGGTGAGTGTGAGAACACCGAAGAGTGGGCGTGAGAACACAGAAGCGGGCGTGAGAACACAGAAGCGGGCGTGAGAACACAAGAGTGGTAACGAGAAAACGGGAGTTAGTGGGGAAACACAAGCGTGGGCCGCGAGAACACGAAAGTGGCGTAGAAACACGGAATAGGTGTGAAAACAAGTGGGCGCCAGAACACAGTAGTGGGCGCCAGAACATAGGTGAGGGCATGGGAACACAGGAGTGGGAGTTCGAACACAAGAAAGGGCATGAGAGCACAGGAATGGGTGCAGGGAACACATGAGTGGGTGTGAGAACACGTGAGTGGGCGTGAGAACACTGGAGTCTCCGCAGTCGCGTGCTGATATCCATCTAGTATAAACTCTAACTAGTCGCTAATATCCTGCAAGACCCGACAAGACAGACGCTCACCAACATCAAATGAATTCACGACGTCCTTCGTTTCACCAGGGTGAAGAAACATGTCCCTCCTCTCAGGACCATGACTCTCACACTCCCACAGTGTGCACTAAGTCACACCAAGGTCCTGGCTCGTCAGCTTCTCTTTGCTCTGATCCCAGCTACCAACTGATCAAAACACATTCTTCATCTATCATCCTTTCATCTTCTCTTGCTCACTTGCTCGAGCGCGTGAATTTCATCTCTGGAAACTTTAATGCAGACAATAAAATTGATACATCGAGGGTGCTTGTGGCGTAGTGTTAGATGTTTCTTTTCGTTTACGTAGTAGGAAGGCAAATGGCTGCCGAAAAACTAGAGGGAAATGAACTCGAATACGTATACTCAGGATACCATACTAAAGACATTTCAGTCCTGGGGGGCTTGGACGCTTTCGTGTATTTGAAGTGATCAAGGTCCCAGGACCGAAACGTCTTTAATATGGTGTCCTAAGTGTAGGCATTCGTTTCCGATTCCCAACTTGGCTTGTCTCGCTCTAGCACAGGACGAAGATAAACCAAAATATAGTCAGCGTTAAATAATAATTTGCAGCTAGTTACCAGCAGGTGAATATCTTTGACCCCGACAATTGACCAGCGATGCTAATTGATCGACTTCAGTTTTATGTATGAGGAAGATGAGTCTCGAAGACGGCTCAGTCTCCTCAAAGGTCTGTCTAAGTTTTACTCTCGTGTTTTTGGTTGCCTTGGAGGCAATTCATTAAATTCTGGAAAAATTATTAGACATTAAAGGTAAACGTGAATGATTTCCTCGTACAAGTCAGCGTATATTATTAATTATGCTGAGAGTCTGATATTATAATAATAACCAGGTGTTCGTTTTTCTTTCCCAGGTTACAATTAAAAAGGAAATAAAACCGTTTGGTTGATATCAGTCATGTCTAACACAGACACACTGACACAAACACAGACCCAGACACACACACACACACACACACACACACACACACACACACACACACACACACACACACACACACACACACACACATACACACACACACACACATACCTCCATTCGTCACAGTGAGCCAAAAATACCACCAGCTGCTCCGGTGCACATCAAAATATTTGAGACCATCACCTTCACCACCACGACTTGTCCTCACCCCTGGATGATGTCTCTCGTGGGAAAGATGGATGAGACAGTCACTAGAAAAAGTGGTCCTCTATAACTTACTGCTGTGGTTCACTATAACTTAATGCTGTGACTCACTGTAATTTACTACTGTGGTTCACTATAAATTACTACTGTGTTCACTATAACTTACTAATATAACTCACTGTATCTTACTAATGTGACTTACTATAACTTTCTACTGTAGTTCAATATAACTTACTACTGTGACTCACTATAACTTCCTGCTGTGACTCACTATAACTTACTACTGTGACTCACTATAACTTACTACTGTGACTCACTATAACTTCCTGCTGCGACTCACTATAACTTACTACTGTGACTCACTATAACTTACTACTGTGGTTCACTATAACTTATTACTGTGACTCACTATAACTTCCTGCTGTGACTCACTATAACTTACTACTGTGACTCACTATAACTTATTACTGTGACTCACTATAACTTACTACTGTGGTTCACTATAACTTACTACTGTGGTTCACTATAACTTACTACTGTGACTCACTATAACTTACTACTGTGGTTCACTATAACTTACTACTGTGACTCACTATAACTTACTACTGTGGTTCACTATAACTTACTACAGTGGGTCACTATAACTTACTACTGTGACTCACTATAACTTGCTACTGTGGTTCACTATAACTTACTACTGTGACTCACTATAACTTACCACTGTGGTTCACTATAACTTACTACTGTGGTTCACTATAACTTATTACTGTGACTCACTATAACTTCCTGCTGTGACTCACTATAACTTACTACTGTGACTCACTATAACTTACTACTGTGACTCACTATAACTTACTACTGTGGTTCACTATAACCTACTACTGTGGTTCACTATAACTTACTACTGTGACTCACTATAACTTACTACTGTGGTTCACTATAACTTACTACTGTGGTTCACTATAACTTACTACTGTGACTCACTATAACTTACTACTGTGGTTCACTATAACTTACTACTGTGGTTCACTATAACTCACTAATGTGACTCACTATAACTTACTACTGTGGTTCACTATAATTTACTAGTGTGACTCACTATAACTTACTACTGTGGTTCACTATAACTCACTACTGTGACTCACTATAACTTAGTACTGTGGTTCACTATAACTTACTACTGTGGTTCACTATAACTTACTACTGTGGTTCACTATAACTCACTACTGTGACTCACTATAACTTACTACTGTGGTTCACTATAACTTACTACTGTGGTTCACTATAACTTACTACTGTGGTTCACTATAACTTACTACTGTGGTTCACTATAACTTACTACTGTGGTTCACTATAACTTACTACTGTATCATGTAGGAGTTCGATACGTGGATTAGGGTAGAAATACTCACGTAGGCTGTTATTACGTATAATCGTAGATATGTGGAGAGAACCCGCAGCCGTTACCTGTCTCCTTGGTTACACTCGTCAAAACTGACTAGCCGGCTGGCCAGTACCCCGTAGTGGGTCTTTTGAAAATAGTGTCAGCTCAGCACAGACCGTGACTCAAGACGGTTGGTCGTTGAGTCAACGGACAGGTTACTGGTAACTGGTTACTGGTAACTGGTTACTACTACTGAGAGCTCGGCGACGCTAACGTATGTCGTCCCGACATACAACTAATACAAACTAGAGATGGCAGGTATACGGCTTGGGCTGATTCTATACAATGTCAAAGTACACAACATGAAACATTATAGATACATAAGTAGAACATTGGAATGAAAGCTTACGTAACTGAAACTGTAATGTAATACAAGGTATACTATAGTACAACTTAAAACTCAACAAATGAACAACGAACTCAACATTGAGATTACAAGTGATAAAAACAAAAATTTTGATCGATCGATCTGTATTCATGTGATCTACGGATTCTGAGGAAGGAATATATACAAAGAAAGAGTGTTTAACAGAAAGGCAGATTCGGTGCACGCAAATCTAGACTGTTAACTCTCAGAATGCGGAGAGAACATGAACACAAAAAAAAAATTCTTGAACACTGATAAGTTGATACTGTAATTATTCATCTATACAGGTTATTTACATTTAACCCCAACTCTGCTAGGGTAAGATTGGCATATGCAGAATGGGTGTCATCTCTGGGAGGATCAAACTCTGTAGCATTGGCTAACTCATGCTGTATTTGAGGCAAATCTGAATTGGAAGTTACAAATGATACTTGAGGATTTCTCAATACCTGTCGTGTACGTAGGGAATAACGACATTCAGGTTGATCATCTGACTGAGTATCAGAGGAAGAGAGTACAGGATCAGGAGGATTGTCAGAGTCTGTCACATTAGTCTGGGTTGGAACATCATTATCATCACATACTAACTTCATATGATCCAAATGCGATTCTTTATACTGACCAGTACTAATCTCTCTAACCTTATACTTATTACCAGTGATATGTTCAACTACGCGATAAGGACCAACAAACTTTTGATCAAGCTTTGGCATTGCAGACGTTTTGTTAAAATTAGTCAGCATAACTCTCGAACCTACTTTGATTTTGGATGGCTTTACTCGAGTATTTGCGACTCTTGTAAATTCAGCTGTTGATTTATGAAGTGTTTCACGGATTCTTCTAAAAACACTTTGAGCTAAGCTGGTACGAGTTGCTACGAAATCATCAGGGTTGTAATTTGGTTTCGGATTAGAATATAACAACTCATAAGGCAAACGTTTATCTACACCATACAATGCATAATGTGGAGTGTCACCTATAGAAACATTGTAAGCAGAATTTATAGCACACTGCACATCAGGTATAACTTCATCCCAAGTTTCACTATTGGGATTGATAGTGGCTCTCAATACATCAAGTACTTTCTTATTGGTTCGTTCCGCTAACCCATTGCTGGCAGGATGATGAGGAACAATGGTGGACTTAGAGATCTTGTACAAGGTACACAAATTTTCAAGAATTTCATTACAGAATTCACCTCCATTATCTGTTACTAGGGACTTAGGGGTGGTATGCCTGCAGATAATGCGTTCTTTAAACGCTTTAGCTACTGTCTCGGCAGTCTTATCTGCAATAGGAACTAACTCGCAATATCTGGTGAAATGGTCTACCATAACACACAGATGTTTGTTACCTTGGAGGGAACATTGGAAATTAGTTAACAAATCTAGCGCAACTCTTTCCCAAGGTTCGCTAGTAGTCGGATACACTTGGATTGGATTAGGACCATTAGCATTGCCTTTATGTTGCATGCAGACACTACATTTCTTAACATACTCAGAAATATCAGTTGCCATACGAGGCCAAAAGTATTTCAATCTGGCTTGTTTTACTGAACGATCCATACCAGGGTGTGCAACACCTGGTACATCGTGAACTAGCTGTAAGGCTACATTCACTAGTGACTGTGGAATTACTAACTGGTATACTCTTCTGCTAGGAGTACCCAACTCGGCTGTTCGATACAGTAATTCTTGGTTCATGAGAAAGTCACTGATGGGAGCTGGTGGCTTCACATTCAGAATAAGATCTTCCTGGAGCAGGAATCGAATCACACCAGACCACAAGGGATCGGTTCTTTCTTACTGGAGGAATGAACAAACTCGGTGGAGTGGATGACTCCCCCCGGTTGAAAAATTAACGCTATAACACGCAATATGAGCAAGGGAGAACGAATCTACTATCTCAAACTGCAAGCACAGGAGAAAAGAAATGAACACGGTGAACAATGCTGATATTCTGAGTCGCACACAGTGACACGAGGTATCAACTATAAAGAAACTACACTTACAAACTTTAACAACGTGGAAGTTACTCGAGAAATAACTTCTTACAATGCACTGATTACTGTCAACTAGGATGGGATCACAATCTGAAACACAAGGGACAACAAACACTCAAGTGAGCACACTAGCCACAGAAACGTCTTTCTGCACGGCTTGTGGCATCAGCAAGAGATGGCATAACTCGTTGCAAGTAAAGTTCTTCTCAAAGCGTCCCCTGGGAAGGAACGAATACTTGAACAAGTCGCCATCGCAAGGATAGTAGCACTATCCTGCGTGCATGATATTGTGGCTGGAGTCCAGACAGGAGTGACAGTATTACTAGTGCCTGACCGCTCGGCTACGTTAATAAGTAATTCACGGATCTATAGGAACTTAATCTGAACTTCACATTTCGCAGCACTTTAACAAATCTCAGATACCAGCTGTGAGAACAAACACATTGCTCGAGGGCTAGGTATTGTCTGTCAGTCAGTAAGGGAATGTGAGGACTGATGACAGGAGCAGCAATAGCCTGAGAGGTCTGAGTGTCGACATTCACTAAAGTATCACTTGACGGTATGTGAGACATAATGGCAAAGTAACACGAGAACAAATAAAGCAAAAATAATGAACAATAAAATGATATAAAATTCTAGAATTGAAATGAAAAGATATACAACTAATTTTGCAGAATAATGTCTAAATACACTGCAAGAGGAAGGAAAACTCAATTTAAAGGACTATTGACCAAGAAAAAAAAATTTACATTGAAATATACAAGTAAAAATATTACTGGAGACTGAATTAAATGCAAAATGAGCTGTCTTTACTCTTGCTAATAAAAAATTAATTAATTAAATTTTTTAAATCAATGTGAAAGTGTAAAATAAAATTATTAAATTGTTAACTGGGAAATTTTAAATATTTTCTAAGAATGCATAGACAAAATTAAATTATAAATCATAAAAATAGCAATAAAAGAAAATAATTCACTGCAGAACAGTTCAACAAAATAATTCACTTCAGAACAAGTGCAACAAAATAAGGTGTAGAAACAATCACTGCAGTAATAAAGTGTCACTGGGAAAACTCAGGTAAAATAATGAATTAAAATTAAGAAGAAAAAAAAAAATAAACTGATTGAGCACTTTAACTCTTAATTGTAAATTAGACAAAACAATTTACTCAAACAGAGTAAGAAAACACTTTACGTTAAAAGTAATTGAAATTGCATCAAGAGTGAATTTGTTCAAGAATATAAAAATAAAACACAGGAACAAAACAGGGAATATAACACTTACAGTGGCGGAGCACCCAACAGTATTAATTTATTCTTACAACAAATTCCTGCTGTGACTGATACAACAAAATCTTGCTGTGACTGATACGACAAAATCTTGCTGTGACTGATACGACAAAAATTTGCTGGCAAAAATAATGGTACACAGTCTGCGAAAAAATTAGAGGAATGAGACACTGTTGGCATACGAAAAAAAGACACACATAGAAATAAATTGATAATTTGGTATGCTGAAAGAATACAATAAAAAAAATGAATCACTTCACACAGAGTGACTGACTGGTACACTACACTATAATATTTACTACAGACGAGTAGCATAAGAAAACACAGAATAAAAATCATAAGATAAATGAAACACTGAAAAATATTGTAAAAAATACTGAGTCAAAGAATACTGCGTTTACACTGAAAAACACAAGGTTTAGAGTACACAAACAATTTACTATAAATGTCTCACACACGCAAATGTCTTTAAATGCAAGAAAAATTGTCTCAAGAAAATTATCACTGAAGTCGAGAGTAGGAGATGGGCGGTGAGTACTGGTGGTGGGGCGGGGGGTAGAGTGTCCAGCGCGGTGAGGGCTGACGTCACCTACACTCACTGTTGTCGTGAAGAAATGTGCGTTCTAGGCGAACTCACATAACTGGCTTTATCTCGTTGGCACCAGCTACAATCTCTTGACCAATTATGTGAGCCGAAACAGTACTAGGACCCGATACAAGGGTACAAACAACCACAGGTAGATGAGTGGATGGCTGGTGGTGGTGGTGGGGTGGTTGCTTCTGCCGCACACCCCGGGTAGTGGGAGAGAGTGGTGGGGGGTACGCTGGGGGTCTGCCGCGCACCCCACTCACCCACGAAGGTGGCTTGAAAAACCCACTCTATGCCACAGGAATGGTAAAAACCACTCTTAGCATCCAACAGGGAGCACAAAGCGATATAGACAATACCTCAGAGGAGCTTGGCTTACTTCTTACTGCGTGGCTTACTTCTCTCTCGCAGCTGGGTTAGAAGCTGGGTTGGCTGACTGGCTTACCCCACGAGAATGGATGACTGGAAGACGTGTAACGATGCACAAAGCACGGAGGAGCAGTTGGATGACAGGAGACAGGCTGGATGATAGGCTGACTGGCATTCACTTCCACAGTCTGCCTTACTAACTGGCTTAATTGCAAAATCCGGGTCAACCCCTCGGAGATTGAAGCAATTAGCACACGAACTAAGCCAGGAAGCTTAAAACGGCTGCAACAGGCTTGCAGGCAATAGGTTTGAGGGGAGTAGGCGACTGCTGGCTGGTGGTGCGCGAGGGTAGAGCTGGTGGAGTTCGATACGTGGATTAGGGTAGAAATACTCACGTAGGCTGTTATTACGTATAATCGTAGATATGTGGAGAGAACCCGCAGCCGTTACCTGTCTCCTTGGTTACACTCGTCAAACTGCCTAGCCGGCTGGCCAGTACCCCGTAGTGGGTCTTTTGAAAATAGTGTCAGCTCAGCACAGACCGTGACTCAAGACGGTTGGTCGTTGAGTCAACGGACAGGTTACTGGTAACTGGTTACTACTACTGAGACTGGTAACTGGTTACTACTACTGAGAGCTCGGCGACGCTAACGTATGTCGTCCCGACATACAACTAATACAAACTAGAGATGGCAGGTATACGGCTTGGGCTGATTCTATACAATGTCAAAGTACACAACATGAAACATTATAGATACATAAGTAGAACATTGGAATGAAAGCTTACGTAACTGAAACTGTAATGTAATACAAGGTATACTATAGTACAACTTAAAACTCAACAAATGAACAACGAACTCAACATTGAGATTACAAGTGATAAAAACAAAAATTTTGATCGATCGATCTGTATTCATGTGATCTACGGATTCTGAGGAAGGAATATATACAAAGAAAGAGTGTTTAACAGAAAGGCAGATTCGGTGCACGCAAATCTAGACTGTTAACTCTCAGAATGCGGAGAGAACACGAACACAAAAAAAAAATTCTTGAATACTGATAAGTTGATACTGTAACTATTCATCTATACAGGTTATTTACATTTAACCCCAACTCTGCTAGGGTAAGATTGGCATATGCAGAATGGGTGTCATCTCTGGGAGGATCAAACTCTGTAGCATTGGCTAACTCATGCTGTATTTGAGGCAAATCTGAATTGGAAGTTACAAATGATACTTGAGGATTTCTCAATACCTGTCGTGTACGTAGGGAATAACGACATTCAGGTTGATCATCTGACTGAGTATCAGAGGAAGAGAGTACAGGATCAGGAGGATTGTCAGAGTCTGTCACATTAGTCTGGGTTGGAACATCATTATCATCACATACTAACTTCATATGATCCAAATGCGATTCTTTATACTGACCAGTACTAATCTCTCTAACCTTATACTTATTACCAGTGATATGTTCAACTACGCGATAAGGACCAACAAACTTTTGATCAAGCTTTGGCATTGCAGACGTTTTGTTAAAATTAGTCAGCATAACTCTCGAACCTACTTTGATTTTGGATGGCTTTACTCGAGTATTTGCGACTCTTGTAAATTCAGCTGTTGATTTATGAAGTGTTTCACGGATTCTTCTAAAAACACTTTGAGCTAAGCTGGTACGAGTTGCTACGAAATCATCAGGGTTGTAATTTGGTTTCGGATTAGAATATAACAACTCATAAGGCAAACGTTTATCTACACCATACAATGCATAATGTGGAGTGTCACCTATAGAAACATTGTAAGCAGAATTTATAGCACACTGCACATCAGGTATAACTTCATCCCAAGTTTCACTATTGGGATTGATAGTGGCTCTCAATACATCAAGT
The DNA here is from genome assembly GCF_038502225.1 of Cherax quadricarinatus. Taxonomy (NCBI): domain Eukaryota; kingdom Metazoa; phylum Arthropoda; class Malacostraca; order Decapoda; family Parastacidae; genus Cherax; species Cherax quadricarinatus. The sequence goes on from NC_091308.1 coordinate 11,510,342, forward strand.
ACTTTCTTATTGGTTCACTATAACTTACTACTGTGGTTCACTATAACTTACTACTGTGGTTCACTATAACTTACTACTGTGGTTCACTATAACTTACTACTGTGGTTCACTATAACTTACTACTGTGGTTCACTATAACTTACTACTGTGGTTCACTATAACTTACTACTGTGGTTCACTATAACTTACTACTGTGGTTCATTATAACTTACTATTGTGGTTCACTATAACTTACTACTGTGACTCACTATAACTTACTACTGTGGTTCACTATAACTTACTACTGTGGTTCACTATAACTTACTACTGTGACTCACTATAACTTACTACTGTGGTTCACTATAACTTACTACTGTGGTTCACTATAACTTACTACTGTGGTTCACTATAACTTACTACTGTGGTTCACTATAACTTACTACTGTGGTTCACTATAACTTACTACTGTGGTTCACTATAACTTACTACTGTGGTTCACTATAACTTACTACTGTGGTTCATTATAACTTACTACTGTGGTTCACTATAACTTACTACTGTGGTTCATTATAACTTACTACTGTGGTTCACTATAACTTACTACTGTGGTTCTCTATAACTTACTACTGTGACTCACTATAACTTACTACTGTGACTCACTATAACTTACTACTGTGGTTCACTATAACTTACTACTGTGGTTCACTATAACTTACTACTGTGGTTCACTATAACTTACTACTGTGGTTCACTATAACTTACTACTGTGGTTCACTATAACTTACTACTGTGGTTCATTATAACTTACTACTGTGGTTCACTATAACTTACTACTGTGGTTCACTATAACTTACTACTGTGGTTCACTATAACTCACTATTGTGGTTCACTATAACTTACTACTGTGGTTCACTATAACTCACTACTGTGACTCACTATAACTTACTACTCTGACTTTTCATCACTCTTAGGGACGATATTCACAATCTTATGGTTGTTTATAATAAGTTTTTACGTCTTGCTGCTGTCATTAGAGTTTTAATTTGTGTGAATGTTGAACAGCACACAGGTGAGGCTATGAAGGAGTGTGTACCCTCTCAGTACTACCTGTGAGGGTCATGCACTTCACCTGCCTCACCTTACGTACGTCACCTCTTTCACCTTACCATGTTTTATTTATCTCACTTTATGTGTCTCCCCTACTTCACATTACATGACATATATCTTACTTTATTTTCCTAATTTACATCGCCTTACATGCTTTAACTGAAAATCTTAATGACTAAATGACTGGCTTATCTCTACGCCATCACCCGAGTCCATCATAGGTAAGCCAGTGGTCGCTTCTGCTGTTATAGTCTACCATAGTGCCGACGTGAACCCCACCTTCACGTGTTTTAAACAGCACTATCTTGCCGCGCCCCTGCCATAGTTCACGCACCAGTGAACGGGGTCACCTTATGACAAATATCCATGTCAAGGTTTATCCCCTGATGAATAAACTAGAAACTCATCACCTACATAGTCAATCCTCCAGTGATGACGGCGTCGGACGAAGCCAGTTTGCCTCTAGTTATGAGAGTGAGTGTTACAATATCCTGGGGGATACAAAGTGGGAGCATCTAACAAGGGGGTCGAGGAATACCATTATCTGAAACTCAGAACTAGGAGGACGGGAGAGCCCAGCTGACACTCTTACGTTATGGATAGATACCTGAAGGATGTTTCCATGAGTCAACGTTCCCGCGGCTGTCTTAGACCAGGCCATCTGGTGGATCAACACCTGATCAACCAAGCTGCTTGTCGCATGCAGTCCAACGTATGGCCCACAGCCAGACTGATAATGAAAGGACATGGGGAAGTTATCAAGTTCCCTTTGGAAGACAGAAAAGGGTTTTTTAGGGAGTGATGTCTGCATGCAGATTCGGGATTAGTCTCTCATAGATTTTCCAAGTGTAAATTATGATATATCTTTCCTGCCTACGTTCCACGGAGCACAAGTCAAAGGACCTCAAATCTACCCGGGAATTTAGGTGGTTGACTGAATATAAACGAGCTGTAATGGGCGAAGTGTGAAGATAAATTAAAAATGTTCTAGTATCCTGCGAAACTGTGAGGTGATCCTCTGTTTTTAATGGGGTGGAACAATCTAGCTCCTGTAGGCTAGCGAATGTTTAAGGGTAGGAATATAGCACTGGTAATAAAACCGGTGCTTCATCACTGATAGTCATCACTGATAGCCATCATTAGAAAGCCAGCGGCTGCATGATCATTAAGTGCCATACAGCACTGATGTGTTGCTATCTTGCTGTCACCACTCCCCGATGTGGCACTTCTCTCCCCCTTTCCATCTGACCCTCACCAGTGACACGCGATGTATTTTGTATTGCAGAGCGAGAAAAACATTCTCCATTCCTTCATATGCCATAATTTCGACTTTCCCTTGAATCCCATGGTCCAATACCCGTGTTTTAAACTGATGATTCCCGTGGTCCCATACAAGTGTTCCCAACGATCATTCCCATGGTCCCATACAAGTGTTCTTACTGATGATTCTCATGGTACCATACTAGGATTCTCCTGATCCCGTGTGGGTCATTCATTTCAAGGAGTGCTGGAGGCTCGATACTCCGTCTGCTGCTACTGAGAACTCGCAAGCAAGTTTGGCCAGAGACTGGTTGTGTGGCCAGAGACTGGTTGTGTGGTCAGAGACTGGTGGTGTGGCAAGAGACTGGTTGTGGCCAGAGACTGGTGGTATGGCAAGAGACTGGTTGTGTGGCCAGAGACTGGTAGTGTGGCCAAAGACTGGATGTGTAGCCAGAGACTGGTGGTGTGGCCAGACTGATGGTGTGGCCAGAGACTGATGGTGTGGCCAGAGACTAATGGTGTAGTGTCTCTGGTCACCTCTCCCTACCATCCAATTTAAAACAGAAAATATTGACTTAGGATGAGGTGTGGTACCTGCTCTGTCATATCTTCTTTTGAACCCCCAGCATGTGTGTGTGTGGGGGGGGGCGACCTGTCGTGTTATTCTCCAATTCTTTTAGCTTTTTTTCTACGATTTTTATGATGAGGAAACAGACACTTTCCTGAGAACTGTGTGTTTCATTGTTGTGGAGAAATTTTCTCCAGGAGGGGGGTATCAGCCCTTCAGCCCCTTCAGTCCCTTCAGCCCCTTTCAGCCCTGAGGGGCCCAGCCCTCTCAGAAGGGGCAAACGTCTTGTTTACTGCTACAGTGAGTAATTGATCACAGATGCCGTATGAGTATGCGACGTGTGGTCAAGTGACCGTTGCTCCTTGCAGTCCAGTGTTGCAGAGTGTATTTTAATAAGAGACAGTACATCTCTTACTTTAGCAGGACAATTAAGGAAAATCCTGCTCCCACTTCATTACCATAGTAAAGATAGTGGACATTGTTGTCTATGCTTAAGACAGCAAGAATCAAACCTTCTGCTTTGCTTCATCGAGGAAGTGGCAAGGAAGCAAAAAGTACTAGGTCAGCTTTTTTTTGTGCAAGGGGCAGTGACGGCATGGGGCGCTGTGGCATCTTCAGATTACTTTTGACTCTACTGAGAGTGACACTGACGCCAGGATAACCAACAAAGAACAACGAACTGTGCGTTAGTGTGAACAAAGTGTCTCATAAAACACAATAAACACTTAAGAGAAGTGTGATCAGCTTCTTCAGTGATAACATTGTGAACAATAAAGACAAATCTTGTGGAACATAGTGTACCAGTGTGCGTTTCCTAGACAATGGAAGACGTGGACATCCAAGGACACTTCAGCTTCTATCAAGTCACTGATACCTGTCGAAGGTGTGAAGAACACCATAGCTCACGCTACGAGAGCAAGGTATGTTACGAATTTCTTGTAGAACGGGGGACTGCGCAGTTCTTGAGTCACAAGGAGTTTGTAATCAACCTATAGTCGGCAGTAAGGTGTGGACCTTTGAGTCCAAACAAGTAAGTTGTCAGCCATCAGTGAATGAAATGCTGACATAACACCCCCTAGGGGTAATTTATAATCTTACAAATTATATTTCTTGACAGCCCGTTGTGAGATGGTTTCGACAGCTTCTAGACCTCGTCTGCAGGGGCGGCTGTGCAGGCGATGAGTTGTCCTTAAGTTAAGTTTTCACTGTTTAAACTTAGCTGGTAATGCCATTTCTCAACAATTGTCAACTTTCTGAGGAATATAGAAATAGACAAATATCCTAAATTTGTTTGTAAAAGATAAGAGCTAATCTGTATATATATATATATATATATATATATATATATATATATATATATATATATATATATATATATATATATAAGACAAGCCACGGGGGGTAGAAATCTTTAGCTCAAGTGCTTTCACACTTCTCAGTGCATCATCAGGAGCTGTGCGATGTTGCAGAGGCAGCAACAGGAGACAGAGACTGGCTGGTGCCACACTACCACTCTCACTACCATACTCTGAAAACTTACCCTACTTCTCCTGTTGCTGCGTTTGCAACATTGCACAGCTCCTGATGACGCACTGAGAAGTGTGAAAGCACTTGAGCTAAAGATTTCTACCCCCCGTGGCTTGTCTTATATATATATATATATATATATATATATATATATATATATATATATATATATATATATATGTGTGTGTGTGTGTGTGTGTGTGTGTGTGTGTGTGTCGTGCCGAATAGGCAGAACTTGCGATCTTGGCTTAAATAGCAACGCTCATCTTGCCATATAGGACAAGTGAAAATTTGTATATGCAATAATTTCGCCAAAATCATTCTGAACCTAACGAAAAATATATATTTCACCGTGTTTGTTTAGTATTAAATTATTGTAAACAAATCTAAAATATATTTAGTTGGGTTAGGCTAAAATAAATTGCGCTTGTTATAATAAGGTTAGGTAAGTTTTCTAAGTTCCTTTTGGTGCAAAATTATAAAATTTTACATCAACATTAATGAAAAAAAATATATCTTTAAACGCATAAGAGAAAATTTTAGAAAGGACTTAATTTTAAATGAGTTCTTCCTAATTGACCAGTTTTACATATTCGGCACAACATATATATATATATATATATATATATATATATATATATATAAATATATACATATATATATAAATATATATATATATAAATATATATATATATATATATCGAAAACATATCTCGATTCCCGTTAAAAATATTCATCATTATATTTACGTTAAATAAAGGAAGTAATTTGCGAAATAAATTCTGTTATTTTCCTGACGTTGTGGTCAGTGTTTCTTCATTAGAAATTAATTATTAACTGAGAGGGGATACACCAAGCAAAATCTAATTTTCACCAGTCGCAAATTTTAAATATTTTTAGACAATGAACATATGTTGTTTGCGCCTACATAATGTGGTGAGGAGGGTGGGGGAGCGTTTGGGGCCCCTCGCACACTCGTACTCTCCTAGTTGTGGTTGTTAGGGGTTGAGTCACAGCTCCTGGTCCCGCTGCACCTGGACAGTAATATAAAAAAAGGACATATGTGATCCGTTTGTTTGTCTTAAGCAGCGACCTGTCCAAGTGGTGACTCCTAGTGGGGACTACAAGTAGCCTAGACTCTTGTTACAAACTGTTATGCCCCTTGAATGGGGCCCAATGTATATAATGTGCATTTAATGTATATTATCTTTCATATAATTGTATATTGCTGATATTTTCAGTATTAGCTAAACTGAAAATACCTTGATTTATATTATTATTTGACTTAGTTTATGTCATCAGGTAGAATGTAACATTTACACTGTGCTTGCTGTTTGAGAGTTGTGGTTGGCTGCCCGCATTGGCAAACTACCTTGCTAACTACCACTCTCTTGTTTGCCTGCCAGCTCCGTGCTGGAGCAGCCACGAAAGTATCACGTGATAGCACCTGAGAGTGAAGACTGTCCTCGGATCGCTCTCTCCTCTGCTGGTCACCTCAAGGAAGGTTCCTTGATGTTGGTGAGGGGCTCTTGATTTAGGGAATTTGATCTGTGCTCCAGTTCCCCGAATTAAGCCTGAATGCTTTCCACATCCCCCCCCTAGGCGCTGTATAATCCTCCGGGTTTAGCGCTTCCCCCTTGATTATAATAATAATAATAATCCTCTGCTGGTCACCGCTAGACCAACATCTCTTGTTGTTTGTTCGTTATTTAGACTCTTTTTCGGTAGAGTATGGTTTAGGTGGTAAGTCGAAACTTACTTCTTGTAACTCTGTGTAACTCTGTTCACAGAACATAATTCATAGTGATTTTTAACGTTTTGCTGAGGTTGTGTGTCGTACTGACACTAAGTTAACCCAGGTCCTAAGCTATAGCTTTTGACCCATTTTGTATGGTATCCGCGCACTGTCGTAGTCGGGGGATTTGGTTATGGTGAACCTAGATTCAGTATTAGGGGGGATTTGGTTATGGTGAACCTAGATTCAGTATTAGGGGAGTTTTATGACTTTTATGGAGGATCTGCTGAAGGTCCCCAGTTAGGGTCATTATTTTGTCTCCTTGTTCCTGACGCTCTGCTGCTACTGGTTATATTGCTGTTCGGCGAATCGTTCGTCTTACTGTTCAAGCAAGCTATTTTGATTGCCTGGTTGGTTGGTCAAGAAGTTAGATTATTTGAGGACGTTTAGTCAGTCACTGTTTAAGTCGAGTCGAGTCTTATCGAGACATAACGAAGGACTTTGAGCACACACACACATTCTCACACACATTAAGAGTTGGGACCTAGAAAATGTTGAGCTGGAAGAGGGAATTCGTTATCCAGTTAAACGAAGAGAAAATCCAATGATGGTATGGATAAGTGGTAAGAAAAACTGTCGTAAGACTGGTAAAAATGAGGATAAGGTGAAGTAACCATGAAGAGAGAGAAGAGAGAACCATGAACGAACTGGAGACGGGAGGAGAGGGCCATGAATGAAGGTGGTCCTGAGAACAAAAGTGGACCATGAGGGAGGAATTAGTGGATGTCATCAGCAGAAATTGTACTGAAAATTCTCCAGAATTTACCAGCTTCAAGTTTCCGTCTTTGACAAATATCTGTTTCAGTGTTTGTATGTGACCTGGAACATGTGTCTAGCGCAGGTGTGTTATGAGGACGGGGTGCGCTTTCTATGTATGCTCTTAGAAAGCTATTGGAAAAGAAGCAAATATCATGTGAAGATGTTTGGAGGAGGAACAGGAGACTGCAGTGTTAGCGGGTCAAGTGAGGTTAATGTGTTGCTGGGGGATGTGATGCTCGCCCCTGTCAACACTCTCACTGGCAGGGCACTGGGTCCGTGGCACCTCCTAGGGCAGTGCCAGCTCGTTCGGCTCACAATCTAAAGAACGAATCCTGGGCGGAGAATAAACGTATAGAAAGGTTTCCTAATATTTGGTGCTTCTTTTTACCAAACAGCAAATAGGTACTCTAAAGCTGGTGAATTATTGGGGATCGCATAAGTTGAAGGAGTTCAAAATGATCTCGGTGGAAATAACCTACAGTGCTTAGTTTACATGGGATATTCTGGGTTATTAACCCAGCAGCTCTACTACTCTGTATAAAGTTTTTACTTCTTTGGCTTCTGAGTTGCCATACCTTCCAATCTTGGGCGTTTGTGTGTGTAAGCATCACCCCTGCCAACGGCATATTTAACCTCGCTAAACCCAGTTAAAATTACATTTCTGAAACTCCGCTGGAGACACCTCCACGCGATGCACCAGTGTGTTCACCTAGTATTATATAACACTGCAGCTAATCGTCAACCATATATTAAAACGTGTTCGGTAACTGACCGACTGTAAGTTGGGCACATGGGATTTTATCTATAAATATATTTTTGGGGCCATTGTCTCTAACTTTTGTATTAATATGGGGTATGGTTTATAAATTTGGTAATATGAGGGAATGTCTGTAAATCTGTCACACAAGACAAGTGAGGAGAAAAAAGGAGGCTGCCTTGTGATGTCTCATCTTTCCCCCATCCACACTATCTTCTTGAAAAGAACGAACTGGAGTAAACAGAAACCGAGTGATGCATAGTGTGACGAATGCTTCTGTGTAAAATATAAATTAAGTATACTGGTGATGAGGTCATGCCTCTTCAAGTGAGTCAGGACCTGCTGACTTGAGATGTCTTAATGATGGAAACGAGAATCAGCATTTTTTCTAGACTGTGTTGCGATATCACCCACATTAATCAGCTTTGGGCACAGGGAGGTCATTGACCTCTGCTAGACCATGTGCCCTGGTTAGAGGAGAACTTAGATCAGAGGTGGGAGCGTCAAGGTCATTCATTGCAGTAGAAAGATACTGATGGTACAATACAGTTATATAATATAAAAGAATGTACACAAGCAAATTAATTAATGGATATTGTAACAATTATATGCATAAATATATGTATATGACCTATAACTGACATTTCTCAAATAGACATGACCACACTACACTGAGGGCACAGAACTAACAAAGAATGACGAATATAGAGCAGTGCTATTATGATAGACTTATAACTATGCTATAGTGATGTACATGTTAGTACATTAATATGAGAGATGTGAAACTATACTACATTATACAACTGTGATAAAAGACGACACTACAAAGATAAGCTGTATTACTAAGACATTGTAACAGCACGCTACCATGACTAATATCCAAACAGCTTTTATGATTGATGGTGACTGGTGTAACCAGTTTGCAAAGTGGGTATACAGAAACTCGATAGTTAACCTTTATTTAGAGTCAACGTTTCGCTCAGGAACGACCTCTGTCAAGACCACTAAGTTTAGACTTGGTGAATATCAGCCCTGGGAGAAACTTAGTCTACAAGTCAAGTACTCATGAGTGAGAAAAAAGTCTAGACTAGGATAGGGGAGTGAGAATGCTAGGTGTAGTGGCGCCTGCCTCAAGCTAGGTGACTATCCTGCTAGGTGGAAACACCTGTGAGGGCCTGGGCTGTGGCCCAGTAACCTAACAAGTGCATCAACACTTGTAACACCTGTTCGTTCTCACACCTGTACCTCAGGACAAGTGTTACATATGCTGGAATTTACATTTGTTTTTCGGCTCGATACTTAATAATAATCATTGGTAACGCAATGGTGGAGGTAAACTGTGAGGTAGTACACACACACACACACACACACACACACACACACACACACACACACACACACACACACACACACACACACACACACACATACACATACGTGTGTGTGTGTGTGTGTGTCTTCAACCAGTATATGACACAGAGATTAAAAATAATATTCTACTCACATAATGCATAAAAGAAAAAAGTCTCCCCTTCCCAGGAGTAGTTCTCCCTCAAATTAGTTAATTTTGATAGACAACATTCGCAGGTAATTACACTTTATCTGACTTGACCCTAGTGAAGGTAAATAAACCGAGACAAAGGCGGGTTATATATATCTGTGAGATGTGATGCTGTGTATGATTATATAACACAGTCCTCAAGGGAGAGCCAGATCAAACTGTCTCAGTCTTCCTCATAGTTAGCAGCAACTTTTAGACTATACGGTGTTTCAGAATTTTATTTTTGGGGAGCAGCGCCCCACAGGAAGGAGGGGGAGGATTTTTATTTTTCCTGCACTGTGTTGAGTAGTACGTACATCGTTTTAATTTTTGTTTATTATTAATTTGAAAACACGTACACCGTTACCAAATTTTGAGTGAGGGGCGGCGCCCCTTGGAGATATATTTTTTAATGACACTATGTTGAGTGGCAAATCCTTTTAAAACTCTTTTTCATGCCTTTTCAAATATATATATATATATATATATATATATATATATATATATATATATATATATATATATATATATATATATATATGAAGATAGGGAAGCTGTGATTTCGTGTATAGGGCAAGGAGGAACAACATCTTGTAGGAGTGAGGAAGAGCCAGTTGTGAGTGTGGGGGAAGTTCGTGAGGCAGTAGGTAAAATGAAAGGGGGTAAGGCAGCCGGGATTGATGGGATAAAGATAGAAATGTTAAAAGCAGGTGGGGATATAGTTTTGGAGTGGTTGGTGCAATTATTTAATAAATGTATGGAAGAGGGTAAGGTACCTAGGGATTGGCAGAGAACATGCATAGTTCCTTTGTATAAAGGCAAAGGGGATAAAAGAGAGTGCAAAAATTATAGGGGGATAAGTCTGTTGAGTATACCTAGCAAAGTGTATGGTAGAGTTATTATTGAAAGAATTAAGAGTAGGACGGAGAATAGGATAGCAGATGAACAAGGAGGCTTTAGGAAAGGTAGGGGGTGTGTGGACCAGGTGTTTACAGTGAAACATATAAGTGAACAGTATTTAGATAAGGCTAAAGAGGTCTTTGTGGCATTTATGGATTTGGAAAAGGCGTATGACAGGGTGGATAGGGGGGCAATGTGGCAGATGTTGCAGGTGTATGGTGTAGGAGGTAGGTTACTGAAAGCAGTGAAGAGTTTTTACGAGGATAGTGAGGCTCAAGTTAGAGTATGTAGGAAAGAGGGAAATTATTTCCCAGTAAAAGTAGGCCTTAGACAAGGATGTGTGATGTCACCGTGGTTGTTTAATATATTTATAGATGGGGTTGTAAGAGAAATAAATGCGAGGGTCTTGGCAAGAGGCGTGGAGTTAAAAGATAAAGAATCACACATAAAGTGGGAGTTGTCACAGTTGCTCTTTGCTGATGACACTGTGCTCTTGGGAAATTCTGAAGAGAAGTTGAAGAGATTGGTGGATGAATTTGGTAGGGTGTGCAAAAGAAGAAAATTGAAAGTGAATACAGGAAAGAGTAAGGTTATGAGGATAACAAAAAGATTAGGTGATGAAAGATTGGATATCAGATTGGAGGGAGAGAGTATGGAGGAGGTGAATGTATTCAGATATTTGGGAGTGGACGTGTCAGCGGATGGGTCTATGAAAGATGAGGTGAATCATAGAATTGATGAGGGGAAAAGGGTGAGTGGTGCACTTAGGAGTCTGTGGAGACAAAGAACTTTGTCCTTGGAGGCAAAGAGGGGAATGTATGAGAGTATAGTTTTACCAACGCTTTTATATGGGTGTGAAGCATGGGTGATGAATGTTGCAGCGAGGAGAAGGCTGGAGGCAGTGGAAATGTCATGTCTGAGAGCAATGTGTGGTGTGAATATAATGCAGAGAATTCGTAGTTTGGAAGTTAGGAGGAGGTGCGGGATTACCAAAACTGTTGTCCAGAGGGCTGAGGAAGGGTTGTTGAGGTGATTCGGACATGTGGAGAGAATGGAGCGAAACAGAATAACTTCAAGAGTGTATCAGTCTGTAGTGGAAGGAAGGCGGGGTAGGGGTCGGCCTAGGAAAGGTTGGAGGGAGGGGGTAAAGGAAGTTTTGTGTGCGAGGGGCTTGGACTTCCAGCAGGCATGTGTGAGCGTGTTTGATAGGAGTGAATGGAGACAAATGGTTTTTAATACTTGACGTGCTGTTGGAGTGTGAGCAAAGTAACATTTATGAAGGGGTTCAGGGAAACCGGCAGGTCGGACTTGAGTCCTGGAGATGGGAAGTACAGTGCCTGCACTCTGAAGGAGGGGTGTTAATGTTGCAGTTTAAAAACTGTAGTGTAAAGCACCCTTCTGGCAAGACAGTGATGGAGTGAATGATGGTGAAAGTTTTTCTTTTTCGGGCCACCCTGCCTTGGTGGGAATCGGCATATATATATATATATATATATATATATATATATATATATATATATATATATATATATATATATATATATATATATATATATATATATATATATATGTATATAAGGCTTTGCATAATTATAATTTTGAAGGAGGGCGTACTGTATAGATTCTGCTGTGTTGTATAACGTTCTCATTTTAGAAATATACACGAGACTTCTCATGGTTGTGTTCTAGTGAGTGTCTTTTAATACTGATTCCATAGATACACGTTCCTGAGCTACCCTGATCAGTTTTAATTAAAAAATTCACTCCAGTCGTGTTCAATCCTGTTAATTGTTATAACTGATAATTACGACAAATTAAGCCACCCGCCTCATGATAATGTTGGTGCTGGGTCCTGAATCCTCCACACCTGCTAGATAACGAGGAAGGTGTGGGGGGAGTGAGTCCCTACACCCACCTCATGACAAAGAGGGTCTAGGAGAGTGAGACCCCCACAACTGCTTCCTGATAAGGAAAGTATCGGGTCGTAAGTCTCCCCCCCCCACACACACACATCCGAATCTTGACAAGGAAGGCGAAAGATCTGAGAAACCCTCGGAAGAAGAACTAAAGACAATTTTTCGTTAGTAATTTTACATATGCATAACTTTCACTTACGAGAAACGAATAATGTGGAAGATGAGCCAAGTTATTCAGGTAATATTGTATAATCCTTGAAGAAGAGACTAGCAGGTAGTAAACTAAATAAAGAAAACTTGAAGTACAGGAAACATGAGAGACGAAGCACCAAGTTGAGAGAGTGTAATCAGTGGAGTCCCCTAAGGCACATTTCTTAGCCCTTGCTCTTTCTACAAGATTGTAGATTATGCCACCCAAGCGGTTAGTTTATTATACACCCCATATCCATGCTGTGGACGGTGGCGCAAGAGCATATGGATACAGAAAAGGCCTAGGAACTAGACCCAAAGATGGGTTTACAGGAGTACATCTGGAGTTATATCTACAGTTGACTTATATGTTGCAAGCAAATTTAGGAAATTTGTTTAGTATCTCAGGTATCTTATTTTCATTCCCCAATAAATGGATAATTAAGCACATAGTGTTCAAGGCAGTGACCATAGGGCTGGCCACATACTGTGCATTTGGTTTGATCATTATCCGTGACTTCCAAACTGCCAGACGTACTTGTAAACAAGCCTAAGCCTGGCCACTACAACATCAGTCAGTCTGTTCACATTGCAAGTTGCTTAATAAACGTACTTTTCTACGTCCATGTTATCATAGTGGGTTATAAATCTACTCGGACTTCTAAGTGTATTCCTATGACATTCGATTTCATTATTTTATTCTCTCCCAATATTATTCCTAATGGTAGACACAAATACACCAAAGTTATAATCTACATTTTCGTTCAGGGCACTTTTTTTTGACTAACGTATCGACTTTATAGTGAAGAAGCAATCCAGTGCGTAAGAAAATTGATAACAATTACATATTAATTCCTTTTTTTCCTTGATTTTTTGAGTATCTGTAACTGGTTTCTTCAATAAGCCAGATTATGTGTCAAGAGCCGTCATTGATGACAGGGAATCAGTAATAATCATAGAGTCAAGTTCAGTGTTATAAGGAGAGGACGAACTAGCAAGATTAAATCTGGTCTCCACTGTTTTCAATGTGTAGTAAATCCTACTTCCTGTTATGACTGGTCCTTACTACCTGATATGACTGGTCCTCACTACCTGATATGACTGGTCCTCACTACCTGTTATGACTGATACTCACTACCTGATATGACTGGTCCTCACTACCTGATATGACTGGTCCTCACTACCTGTTATGACTGATACTCACTACCTGATATGACTGGTCCTCACTACCTGATATGACTGGTCCTCACTACCTGATATGACTGGTCCTCACTACCTGATATGACTGGTCCTCACTACCTGATATGACTGGTCCTCACTACCTGTTATGACTGGTCCTCACTACCTGATATGACTGGTCCTCACTACCTGATATGACTGGTCCTCACTACCTGTTATGACTGGTCCTCACTACCTGATATGACTGGTCCTCACTACCTGTTATGACTGGTCCTCACTACCTGATATGACTGGTCCTCACTACCTGATATGACTGGTCCTCACTACCTGATATGACTGGTCCTCACTACCTGATATGACTGGTCCTCACTACCTGATATGACTGGTCCTCACTACCTGATATGACTGGTCCTCACTACCTGATATGACTGGTCCTCACTACCTGTTATGACTGGTCCTCACTACCTGTTATGACTGGTCCTCACTACCTGTTATGACTGGTCCTCACTACCTGTTACGACTGGTCCTCACTACCTGTTATGACTGGTCCTCACTACCTGATATGACTGGTCCTCACTACCTGATATGACTGGTCCTCACTACCTGTTATGACTGGTCCTCACTACCTGTTATGACTGGTCCTCACTACCTGTTATGACTGGTCCTCACTACCTGTTATGACTGGTCCTCACTACCTGATATGACTGGTCCTCACTACCTGATATGACTGGTCCTCACTACCTGATATGACTGGTCCTCACTACCTGATATGACTGGTCCTCACTACCTGATATGACTGGTCCTCACTACCTGTTATGACTGGTCCTCACTACCTGATATGACTGGTCCTCACTACCTGTTATGACTGGTCCTCACTACCTGTTATGACTGGTCCTCACTACCTGATATGACTGGTCCTCACTACCTGATATGACTGGTCCTCACTACCTGATATGACTGGTCCTCACTACCTGATATGACTGGTCCTCACTACCTGATATGACTGGTCCTCACTACCTGTTATGACTGGTCCTCACTACCTGATATGACTGGTCCTCACTACCTGTTATGACTGGTCCTCACTACCTGATATGACTGGTCCTCACTACCTGATATGACTGGTCCTCACTACCTGTTATGACTGGTCCTCACTACCTGATATGACTGGTCCTCACTACCTGTTATGACTGGTCCTCACTACCTGTTATGACTGGTCCTCACTACCTGATATGACTGGTCCTCACTACCTGATATGACTGGTCCTCACTACCTGATATGACTGGTCCTCACTACCTGATATGACTGGTCCTCACTACCTGATATGACTGGTCCTCACTACCTGTTATGACTGGTCCTCACTACCTGATATGACTGGTCCTCACTACCTGATATGACTGGTCCTCACTACCTGATATGACTGGTCCTCACTACCTGTTATGACTGGTCCTCACTACCTGTTATGACTGGTCCTCACTACCTGTTATGACTGGTCCTCACTACCTGATATGACTGGTCCTCACTACCTGATATGACTGGTCCTCACTACCTGTTATGACTGGTCCTCACTACCTGTTATGACTGGTCCTCACTACCTGATATGACTGGTCCTCACTACCTGTTATGACTGGTCCTCACTACCTGTTATGACTGGTCCTCACTACCTGATATGACTGGTCCTCACTACCTGTTATGACTGGTCCTCACTACCTGTTATGACTGGTCCTCACTACCTGTTATGACTGGTCCTCACTACCTGTTATGACTGGTCCTCACTACCTGTTATGACTGGTCCTCACTACCTGTTATGACTGGTCCTCACTACCTGATATGACTGGTCCTCACTACCTGTTATGACTGGTCCTCACTACCTGTTATGACTGGTCCTCACTACCTGATATGACTGGTCCTCACTACCTGTTATGACTGGTCCTCACTACCTGTTATGACTGGTCCTCACTACCTGTTATGACTGGTCCTCACTACCTGTTATGACTGGTCCTCACTACCTGATATGACTGGTCCTCACTACCTGATATGACTGGTCCTCACTACCTGTTATGACTGGTCCTCACTACCTGTTATGACTGGTCCTCACTACCTGTTATGACTGGTCCTCACTACCTGATATGACTGGTCCTCACTACCTGATATGACTGGTCCTCACTACCTGATATGACTGGTCCTCACTACCTGTTATGACTGGTCCTCACTACCTGTTATGACTGGTCCTCACTACCTGTTATGACTGGTCCTCACTACCTGTTATGACTGGTCCTCACTACCTGATATGACTGGTCCTCACTACCTGATATGACTGGTCCTCACTACCTGTTATGACTGGTCCTCACTACCTGTTATGACTGGTCCTCACTACCTGTTATGACTGGTCCTCACTACCTGTTATGACTGGTCCTCACTACCTGTTATGACTGGTCCTCACTACCTGATATGACTGGTCCTCACTACCTGTTATGACTGGTCCTCACTACCTGTTATGACTGGTCCTCACTACCTGTTATGACTGGTCCTCACTAACACTGTTGAATAACCAATACAGATACAGCAATATTAAAATTGTACTATAATAGACTTCAATAAGAATGTACAAAACACATTCCTTCCTTGATATTAGTATAAGTTATGCACTATACATGTACTAACAGTCTCAGCTAACAAGGTAGTTATCAGCATCAGTTCGTTTTTCTATGAATTAGCACCCCTCAAAGAAGGTTCCTTGATGTTGGTGAGGGGCTCTTGATTTAGGGAATTGGATCTGTGCTCCAGTTCCCCGAATTAAGCCTGAATGCCTTCCACATCCCCCCCCCCCAGGCGCTGTATAATCCTCCGGGTTTAGCGCTTCCCCCTTGATTATAATAATAATAATAATATGAATTAGCAACGCAGTATTTAGGGCTATTTCCAGGTCCGTCCACCTGACGCAGCCATCAAAGCAATTTTCAATCTGATTGTGAAAGTTATTTGACATTTTAA
>NC_091308.1:11529308-11671808 GCF_038502225.1 Cherax quadricarinatus
ACCCCGCTCGTCACAGGTGCCCACTGTGATACATCATTACGTACCATGACTCGTTGTTGTCTCCCTGTCAGGTATTCTCTGATCCATTGCAGTGCCCTTCCTGTTATATGCGCCTGATGCTCTAGCTTCTGCACTAATCTCTTGTGAGGAACTGTGTCAAAGGCCTTCTTGCAGTCCAAGAAGATGCAATCAACCCACCCCTCTCTCTCGTGTCTTACTTCTGTTATTTTATCATAAAACTCCAGAAGGTTTGTGACACAGGATTTGCCTTCCATGAATCCGTGCTGGTTGGCATTTATACTCTTGTTCCGTTCCAGGTGCTCCACCACTCTCCTCCTGATAATCTTCTCCATAATTTTGCATACTATACACGTCAATGACACAGGTCTATAGTTTAGTGCCTCTTTTCTGTCTCCTTTTTTAAAAATGGGAACTACATTTGCCATCTTCCATACCTCAGGTAGTTGCCCAATTTCCAGGGACGTGTTGAAGATTGTGGTAAGTGGCACGCACAACATATCTGCTCCCTCTCTAAGGACCCACGGGGAGATGTTGTCCGGTCCCATTGCCTTTGAGGTATCGATGTCCCTTAGCAGTTTCTTCACCTCCTCCTCATCTGTATGTATGACGTCCAACACTTGTTGGTGTATTCCTTGCTGGTGTCCCCATCTGGTCTGTCCCCCCAGAGTCCTTCCTGACTCTACTGTAAATACTTCCTTAAATCTCGTGTTGAGCTCCTCACATACCTCTTGATCGTTTCTTGTGAGTTCTCCACCTTCTTTCCTCAGCCTTATCACCTGGTCCTTGACTGTTGTCTTCCTCCTAATGTGGCTATACAGCAGTTTCGGGTCAGATTTGACTTTCGATGCTATGTCGTTTTCATACTGTCGCTGGGCCTCCCTCCTTATCTGTGCATACTCGTTTCTGGCTCTTCTACTAATCTCCTTGTTTTCCTGGGTCCTATGCCTCCTGTACCTTTTCCATTCTCTGTTGCACTTAGTTTTTGCCTCCCTACACCTTCGGGTAAACCAAGGACTCGTTTTGGTCTTCCTATTATTTCTGTTTCCCTTGGGAACAAAACTTTCCTCTGCCTCCTTGCACTTTGTTGCCACATATTCCATCATCTCGTTTACTGATTTTCCTACCATTTCTCTGTCCCACTGAACCTCCTGCAGGAAGTTTCTCATACCTGTGTAGTGCCCCCTCTTATAGTTTGGCCTGACCCCTTCAGTTCCTGTTACCTTCTCCACTTGTAACTCTACTATATAATCAAAACTCAGCACCACATGATCGCGAGCTCCAAGGGGCCTCTCGTAAGTGATGTCCTCAATGTCTGAACTGCTCAGGGTGAACACAAGATCCAGTCTTGCTGGCTCATCCTCCCCTCTCTCTCTGGTTGTGTCCCTGACATGTTGATGCATGATGCATGTGTGTGTGTGTGTGTGTGTGTGTGTGTGTGTGTGTGTACTCATCTAATTGTACTCACGTAATTGTGGTTGCAGGGGTCGAGACTCAGCTCTTAGCCCCGCCTCTTCACTGATCGCTACTAGGTCCTCTCTCTTTCTCTGCTTCCTGAACTTTGTCATACCTCGTCTTAAAGCTATGTATGGTTCCTGCCTCCACTACTTCACTTGCTAGGCTGTTCCACTTCCTGACAACTCTATGACTGAAGAAATACTTTCTAACATCCCTGTGACTCGTCTGAGTCTTCAGCTTCCAATTGTGACCCCTTGTTTCTGTGTCACATCTCTGGAACATCCTGTCTCTGTCCACCTTATCTATTCCACACAGTATATGGTATGCCGTTATCATGTCTCCCCTGACCCTCCTGTTAGTTACCACGTTGTCCTAGACACATGTCGATTAGACACTAGGCCTCTTGTATGTGTGTGTGTGTGTGTGTGTGTGTGTGTGTGTGTCCTCCAGTGTGTGTGTGTGTGTGTGTGTGTGTGCGTATGTGTGTGTGTGTGTGTACTCACCTAATTGTGGTTGCAGGGATCGATTCATAGCTCCTGGCCCCGCCTCTTCACTGATTGTTACTAGGTCTTCTCTCTCCTCCAGGAGCTTTATCAAATCTCATCTTAAAACTATATATATGGTTTCTGCCTCCACTACGTCACTTTCCAGACTATTCCATTTCCTGACAACTCTATGACTGAAGAAATACTTCCTAACATCCCTCTGACTCATCTGAGTCTTCAACTTCCAATTGTGATCCTTTGTTTCTGTGTCCCATCTCTGGAAGATCCTGTCTTTGTCATCTGCGAACTGGGAGAGAGAGAGAGAGAGAGAGAGAGAGAGAGAGAGAGAGAGAGAGAGAGAGAGAGGGGGGAACGAGGGAGAGTGTACTGTGAGGAGTGTTAGTAGTAAGGTGGTGGTTGCCATGGTAGCGGTGGAAGGTGAGGGAAGGGAGAGTACTGTAGGGAAGTACCTGTGATACCTCCTCCCTCTCCCCTCTCTTTCTCTCAGAAACACACACCCTCTACAGCTTCCTCTACAGCCTCTTCCATTCTATTATTTTGATTCGACCTTGCATTATATCTCTTCCTTCTCTTCCTTTCCTACCTTTCTCTACTGCTTTATCTACGATGAATTTCCATCACTGAATCAATATATCTCCATTTATGTCATCTCCCTTGTTTCCCTGTCCTTCTGGTTCCACCTCTCTCTATCCCTCGCTTCATGTTTCCTATCCTTACACTCTATTCCGTTCCTTTCCCCTCTCCCTCTTCTTCATCCTACTCGCCGTTCCCCTCTGCCTCCTGGCCCTTCCCTCGGGTGAGGTAGCAAGTGTCACCTCACAGCTCCCTGTTTACTTGTAAACAAACACTGCCACCATGGCTTTCCTGGATCGTTCTCGCTCTTATTAGACCATCATAGTGTATGTGCGTATTGTAAGTGCTCCTGGCGGGGCCAGGAGCTGAGTATCGACCCCTGCAACCACAATTAGGCGAGTACAATTAGGTGAGTACACACACACACACACACACACACACACACAGTAAAGGTTGAGGTTATAACACCAGACCGGAACCCACAATGCATCCTGTAATGAATATAACACTTGCTTTCACTTAGTTATAATTAACATTTAATTAAACGAAACTGTCATTATTTCACGTCATACAGCTGCGCTTTTGTTTACATCTGAGTGTCTAATAATAAGCATATTTTTTAACGATTAATTTCAGTAAATTCTTGTTAGCATTCATTGTCAGTGACGCTGTTGTTCAAGTATTGATCAGAAAATACTCAGCAGACGCGAGTCATAGTCATGCAATGACGTTCTTAATGACTCAGTAAAGTAACTTACGTCAGTGTTGATGCCGAAGTTGTTTCTTGCTGGTTAAGGTCATAGATTTAGTGTTAGTGGTAGAGCACTTGGCTCTGTGCTCTAGTCTATGCTATGACTTCTATTACACCCTTCACCTTGAATTGATTCTTATCCACTAAACCTGTGGGACTCACTGTAAGTTTTGACTCACTCATCCTTCAGACCTGTGGGGGGATCACTGTAAGTCTTGACTCATCCAACATTACGCATCTGTCGACAATATTTTCATTAATGGACTCTCTGTCTCTGTCTGTATCTGCCTGTCTGTCTATCTGTCTATCTGTCTGTCTGTCTGTCTCTCTCTTTCTCCTGGATGACTTAAAACTTGTGATTGTCACTATCCATGGTAGGAACATTGTCACAAATGTGTAAAAGCTGTGTAATAACCTTCATATATACGTCATAGGTGTGTCAAAGCTGTGTCATAACAGAGTAATAACTGTTTCAAAGTTGTGTCAAATGTGTTATAACTGTATTATACCTCTTTCGTAATAGTGTAGCAACTTTGTCATGGTGTCACAACTGTGTTATAAATGTGTAATTACTGTGTTATGAGACAGTTATTAAACAGTTATAACTGAATTCATAGCAGTGTCGTAACTGTGTCTGATATGTGTCATACCTGAATCCCAACTTTGTCGAAACTGCACTGTAACTTTATCGTAACTGTCATGACTCTGTCACAGTTGTGTCACCACACAATCATAGCTATTATAACTGCCATACCTGTGTCACAAATGTATTATGAATGCACCACAACTGTGACACAAATGTATGATGATGTAGTGGGATTCGAGTAATCTAATGGAGGCGATTGGAGTAATATACAACTGCTCTGTACGGGTTTATTCAATAGAAATAGCGTGTCTTTCTGCCAGCTGACCTGTTACAAAGCTAACTCTGTCCAGTCTTATTACCCTTGATTCTGTACGCCTTCATTTCTTACCATGATTCGATATAATATCCTTCCTGGACCATGCTGAATACGAGAGTTCAGACTGTTAACTAAAGTTTCCCAGTCGGATTTCCTTGTCTCATCAGGGAGCATTGTAACTCTCCATGCCCATGGGCTGTGCTGGACATGAACTCATGCAGATCGGCATCGCCATGCAGATCGGCATCGCCATGCAGATCGGCATCGCCATGCAGATCGGCATCGCCATGCAGATCGGCATCGCCATGCAGATCGGCATCGCTTACCTATAATAATTCAAACTCAACCATTTCTATGACATAAAACTAGGTAACGGTATCCTACTTGAAATACCATTGACAGGACATACTACGGACAGCACGGATCATGCTGCATGCAGGATGACCTCATCATACAGGCAGATGGGATAAGAATACATACAATATGACAGGACCGACAGATGCTACAGAGATGAATATCAGGCAGTGATTCTATACAATACAAGAGAATGTTGTACAACAGGAGAAATATTTAACATACACATAGATCATATTAAAAACATAATGAATCTCAGTGGATCGTAGTGGAAATCAGAAGAGATTGATAGATCACTATTCAGGTGATCTGTGGGTTCTGGCAGAAATTATATACAAAAGAGTAGAGAACTTAATAGGTAAGGGTAACCTGGTGCACACGAGTCATAACTGTTGAAGATCAGAACTCATAGAGGATATGAATAATAACTGTATAATACAAATTGATCCAGTCATGTAAAATGACACAGTTACACAGAGTAACTATAAAAGACTAAGCATCTGATCAACTAAATTACATAAACACATGAAAAAATATTTTCTGAAGTAATTACATAAAAGATTAGGCACTAATTTATTTACACAGTGTTGGAGAATATTGTGAGGTGACACAGAGTCTAAGAAAGATTGCAAAGCATATAGCAAAGCCCAAAGATGGCAATGACTGAAATAACTTTTTATGTAAGGTATTTACATTTAATCCCGACTCTGGTAAGGCAAGATTTGCATATGCACAATATTCATCTGACCCAGTGTGTCGAGTACAGTGGCAATGGCTATCACTTGCCATGACTGAGGAGGATCACGGGCAATGCTGGCTGATACCTGCGACGTCTTCATCACCTGTCATGACCGCAAGGAGTGGTGACAGTCAATACGTGTGTCAGTCACGTGGTTAAGGGTAGAAGGTACAGAGTCAGAACGATGATCAAACATTGACTCTCCACTCTGAATGTCAGAAGCCTCATCAATACCGTCACAAACCAACTTCATATGGCCCAAATCAAACTCTTTACACTTACCACTTCTCATTTCTCTAACTTTGTTTTAATTACTACTTATATGTTCAATAACTCGAGAATGACCCACAAACTTTCTATCAAACTCTGGGATTGCAGACATCTTACCGAAATTAATTAACATGACTCTCGAGCTGACTTTAATTTTGGTTCACCTTGCTTGAGCATTTGTGACTAGCAAATTTTGCTGTTGACTTTTGAAATGTTTCTTTGATTCTCCCAAAGATACCTTATGCTACATAAGTGAGAGTTATTATGTAGTCATTATCAATATAAATGGGTAAAGAATTGGAGTACAGCAACTTGTAGCGCAGCCATTTATCTACATCATACAAAGCATAATGTGGAGTATCACATATATATAGACATTGTGTAAAGTATTAATTAGACATCGAACGCCAGGTATTGCTTTGTACCACCTGCCTGCATGACGAGGTCATCCTGCGTGTAGTATGATCCGAGCTGTCACTAGTATGTCATGTCGGTAGAATGTCAAGTAGAATATTGAGTTCAGACCTGGCACTACCCGCAGATATGAACAGTTACGATGTAGGCATCAGTAAGACAGGTCGATTGGCAGACGAAGCACCATTTCTACTAAATAAACCCGGGTAGACCTGTCGTGTATAATCGTAATCGCCTCCATTATATTAATCGAACTCAGCCACAACAAGTTTGGTGGCAGCTAATATTTCTTAGTAAAATTGTACGTAGTCTGGCAGCCGACCTTTCTCACTGATGCCTTCGTTATAACTGCTGATGCCCATGGGCAGTGCCAGGGTATGCACTTATGTAGGTCAGTGCCAGTGACACAGTGACTCAAACTCGAAAGTCACAGTCCTATAGCAGACACTGAGTAACGGCATTCTACTTGACATTCTACTAACATGACATACTAATGACAGTGAGTGTCATAACTGTGTCACAAATGTGTTATGACTCTATCATAACCGTGGCACAGATGTGTAGTGAGTGTTTCATACTTGTTTCAAAAAAATTCCACACACATCCACCTCTGTCTATCTGTCTGTCTGTTTTTCTGTCTGTCTGTCTCTGTCTATCTGCTTCTCTCTCTCTCTCTCTCTCTCTCTCTCTCTCTCTCTCTCTCTCTCTCTTTTTGACACAACAAACAACAAAGTTAAGGGACTTCCTGCACTCTTGACATAGTTGCTTGCACGAGGAATTTCCTGCTTTGTTGTTGCTGAATATTTGTCATAGTCACAGCACCAGGATTACCGCTGCTGCTGCTGCAGGATCACTCACTGGTCTGTGCCTGGGTGCTCAACGAAGTCGGTGGCATCGTGTGATGTCCAAAGCGTCTGATGTGATGTCTGCTCAAAATCTATTGATAAAATATTATATAATGTCTCCTCTAAGACTGTCAGATATATAATCAAGTCTGACCGTAATTCCGAGCGGCTTAATAAAATATTTTTTTGTGTTACGAGAACAACTTAAGAGATAGAGGGAGAATATTGATAAGGATGATGGTGTGTTGAGTCAACATTATGTCTTCCAAGATTGAGTAAGACGTTTAAATCACCTTCAACTTCACGCACACCTCTAACCTCGAGCACACGCAACATACGCAACAGCAAGCGCGCATATAGTGGAGGCAGGATCCAGGCATAGCTTTAAGAAGAGTTACGATAAAGTTCACGGAGCAGTGGAGAGAGTGGACCTAGTAGCGACCAGCAAAAAGGCGGGGCCAGGAGCTGTGAATCGACCCCTGCAACCACAAACAGGTGAAAGGAAAGGAAACAGAAACGAGGCGCTAAACTACAGACCTGTGTCTCTGACTTGTATAGTATGCAAAGTCATGGAGAAGATTATCAGGAGGAGAATGGTGGAACACCTGGAACGGAACAAGATTATAAATGAAAACCAGCATGGGTTCATGGAAGGCAAATCCTGCGTCACAAACCTTCTGGAGTTTTATGACAAGGTAACAGAAGTAAGACACGAGAGAGAGGGGTAGGTTTATTGCATTTTCCTGGACTGCAGGAAGGCCTTTGACACAGTTCCTCACAAGATATTAGTGCAGAAGCTGGAGGATCGGGCGCATATAACAGGGAGGGCACTGCAATGGATCAGGGAATACCTGACAGGGAGGCAACAACGAGTCATGGTACATGAAGAGGTATCACAGTGGGCGCCTGTGACGAGCGGGGTCCCACAGGGGTCAGTTATAGGATCAGTGCTATTTTTGATATATGCGAACAACATGATGGAAGGAATAGACTCTGAAGTGTCCCTATTCGCAGATGATGTGAAGCTGATGAGAAGAATTAAATCGGATGAGGATGAGGCAGGACTGCAAAGAGACCTGGACAGGCTGGACACGTGGTCCAGAAACTGGCTTCAAATTCAACCCTGCCAAATGCAAAGTCGTGAAGATTGGGGAGGGGCAAAGAAGACCGCAGACAGAGTATAGGCTAGGTGGACAAAGACTACAGACCTCACTCAGGGAGAAAGATCTTGGGGTGACCATAACACCGAGCACGTCACCGGAGGCACACATCAACCAAATAACGGCTGCAACATACGGGCGCCTGGTAAACCTGGGAATAGCGTTCCGATACCTTAGTAAGGAATCGTTCAAGACACTGTACACTGTGTATGTTAGGCCCATACTGGAGTATGCAGCACCAGTCTGGAACCCACACCTGGTCAAGCACGTCAAGAAGTTAGAGAAAGTACAAAGGTCTGCAACAAGGCTAGTTCCAGAGCTCAGGGGAATGTCGTACGAGGAAAGGTTGAGGGAAATCGGACTGACGACACTGGAGGACAGAAGGGTCAGGAGAGACATGATAACGACATACAAGATACTGCGGGGAATAGACAAGGTGGACAGAGACAGGATGTTCCAGAGAGGGGACACAGAAACAAGGGGTCACAATTGGAAGCTGAAGACTCAGATGAGTCACAGGGACGTTAGGAAGTATTTCTTCAGTCATAGAGTCGTCAGGAAGTGGAATAGCCTAGCAAGTGAAGTAGTGGAGGCGGGAACCATACATAGTTTTAAGAAGAGGTATGACAAAGCTCAGGAAGCAGAGAGGGAGAGGACCTATTAGCGATCAGTGAAGAGGCGGGGCCAGAAGCTGAGTCTCGACCCCTGCAACCACAATTAGGTGAGTACACACACCTGCAGAGATTTGCAGTGAGATTGATGCTGGCAGTGAGGGAAGAGGACTGCAAGAAGAGACTTGAACTGACACTAAGAACAGGAGAAGACCAAGACACGGTCACTACCAGCACAATACTCTGTGGATTAGAGTGGATAGGAAAAGGCTGAGATGCGTGGAGAGGGAGCTACGGGACACAGACAACTGATGTAGAAGGTAAGTGATAGGAACGTTGGAAAGTACTTTTTTCAGCACGAGACAGGTAAGTAAAAGGCATGACCGAGATAGAGGCAAACACTATGCGCAGCTTCAAGAGTAGATATGATCTGGCCCTGGAGGATCAGAAATCGGTCGATGAAAGTTAAGAGACGGGACCAGGAGCTGTCACTCGACACCTGCAAACACTTCTACGCCTGCGTGAGTTGAGTCTCCATGAAGCTACTGTATCTTCTATCACCACCAAGTGACTCCTGTGACTGGGGGAGTTACTCCATGTATAACAACCATGAATGATGAACTAACAACCATGTATGATGAACTAACAACCATGTATGATGAACTAACAACCATGTATGATGAACTAACAACCATGTATGATGATGTAACAACCATGTATGATGAACTAACAACCATGTATGATGAGGTAACAACCATGTATGATGAGGTAACAAGACTCACGAAATCGTAATGACACGATTGCAAACAAACCATACCACGGGCGGGGATAGAAACCGCGATCAGAGTCTCAAAACTCCAGACCGTCGCGTTAGCCACTGGACCAGCTAGCCACAATAAGATTCGTCACAGTGGTCACAGTGGTGCCTATGCTAACCTTCCGTTGGTGTAGAAATATACCTAGTTGGACGAATCTTACTGTGGCTAGCTGGTCCAGTGGCTAACGCGAGGGTCTGGAGTTTTGAGACTCTCTGATCGCGGGTTCTATCCCCGCCCGTGGTATGGTTTGTTTATGAAGTAACAACCATGTATGATGAACTAACAACCATGTATGATGAACTAACAACTATGTATGATGAACTAACAACTATGTATGATGAACTAATAATCATGTATGATGAACTAACAACCATGTATGATGAACTAACAACCATGTATGATGAATTAATAATCATGTATGATGAACTAACAACCATGTATGATGAACTAACAACCATGTATGATGAATTAATAATCATGTATGATGAACTAACAACCATGTATGATGAACTAACAACCATGTATGATGAACTAATAATCATGTATGATGAACTAGCAACCATGTATGATGAACTAATAATTATGTATGATGATCTAACAACCATGTATGATGAACTAATAATCATGTATGATGAACTAGCAACCATGTATGATGAACTAATAATTATGTATGATGATCTAACAACCATGTATGATGGACTAATAATCATGTATGATGAACTAACAACTATGTATGATGAACTAATAATCATGTATGATGAACTAACAACCATGTATGATGAACTAATAATCATGTATGATGAACTAACAACTATGTATGATGAACTAACAAATATGTATGATGAACTAATAATCATGTATGATGAACTAACAACTATGTATGATGAACTAACAAATATGTATGATGAACTAATAATCATGTATGATGAACTAACAACCATGTATGATGAACTAATAATCATGTATGATGAACTAACAATTATGTATGATGAACTAATAATCATGTATGATGAACTAACAACTATGAATGATGAACTAATAATCATGTACGATGAACTAACAACCATGTATGATGAACTAATAATCATGTATGATGAACTAACAATTATGTATGATGAACTAATAATCATGTATGATGAACTAACAACTATGTATGATGAATTAATAATCATGTATGATGAACTAACAACTATGTATGATGAACTAACAAATATGTATGATGAACTAATAATCATGTATGATGAACTAACAACCATGTATGATGAACTAACAACTATGTATGATGAACTAACAACTATGTATGATGAACTAATAATCATGTATGATGACCTAACAACTATGTATGATGAATTAATAATCATGTATGATGAACTAACAACTATGTATGATGAACTAATAATCATGTATGATGACCTAACAACTATGTATGATGAATTAATAATCATGTATGATGAACTAACAACTATGTATGATGAACTAACAATGTGAGACCTCTCCCCACTCTACGGAGGTATCCCAGCGAGTGAGCACGTCTCCTGTATATCCCAGTGCTTAACAAAATAGGGAATAGCATATGAAGGTACAAATAAAAATGGGAACTATGGCTATAGTTTACTTAATAACATAAAAGGGCTAGAATACAACATATCCTGATGGAAATTTACACAATATAACAATTGACCTATGAGACTTATTACCAGGGGGAAGGGTAGATGTTATCAGTAACACGGACTAGTATTCACTCTTAATTCACCGACCAGCTGACCCGAGATTCCCAACGCGTGGTCCACTACACACGCGGCTGTCCAGAGCTCTCGCTCGACGGACCTGTCACCAACAACCTCTTTGCTCCGCTGTTTCCTGGGCTTATATCGTAGTCATAGTACCCCCTCCCCAAAGAGGTATGTACCACGTGTTACGACCTGACGCCGAGGTCTGACGCCGTCAAGAACAAAAGACCTCAGACATGGGCGTGACTACCCGACATTTGCTAAGGCAGGTGTGACCATATAATTAGGTCTCCCTAGAGACCTCACAAGCCCATCTGAACTGCATCACAACAACCATGTATGATGAACTAATAATCATGTATGATGAACTAACAGCCATGTATGATGAACTAACAACCATGTATGATGAACTAACAACCATGTATGATGAACTAATAATCATGTATGATGAACTAACAACTATGTATGATGAACTGATAATCATGTATGATGAACTAACAGCCATGTATGATGAGCTAACAACCATGTATGATGAATTAATAATCATGTATGATGAACTAACAACTATGTATGATGAACTAACAACTATGTATGATGAACTAATAATCATGTATGATGACCTAACAACCATGTATGATGAACTAACAACCATGTATGATGAACTAACAACTATGTATGATGAACTAACAACCATGTATGATGAACTAACAACCATGTATGATGAACTAACAACCATGTATGATGAACTAACAACCATGTATGATGAACTAACAACCATGTATGATGAACTAACAACTATGTATGATGAACTAACAACCATGTATGATGAACTAACAACCATGTATGATGAACTAACAACCATGTATGATGAACTAACAACCATGTATGATGAACTAACAACTATGTATGATGAACTAACATTGGACTGCAGAAGCCACTGGCTGGCGAAACGTTTCCTCAATAAAGATTCCAAAATGTTGCACAAGTGTCTTATTTTTCAACTTGTCAGTTTTATAAACCAGTTTTGACACTCACCACCTGTCCCGAGACGGGCAGAGAAGCACTGCGGAAGGTCTACTGGCCCGTCTTGAGAGAGAAAAGGAAGCAAGAAAGAGGAAGGTCAGAAGATTGGAAAAAAACAGGGAAATACAGAAAACAGATCAAGAGGAAAGGAAAGAAGGCGAGAGAGGAGGAGGAGGAGGAGGAGGAGGCGAAGGTCAGATCAGGTTACGAGTGTTCTGAAAATTGTTGTGATCAGAAAAGAGCTTTCGTAGAGTCGGTAAGGCAAACATCTTTGTATTTTTAAGTCTGGGAAAAGAGAGCGATTTGTTTCACAAGAGTACTGGAGAGGACAGGAGAAAGAGGAAATAGAGTAGACATTGGAATACTCGATGACAGGAGAAGAATTATGACCTAGCTTACTACGAAGGGCATTACTCTGACAGAAAGCAAGTTTGTTATCCAAAATACGAAGGATGTTGCCAAGATTTAGAAGACTGGAAATGTAGCAAAGAACTGGCAATTTCACAGAAGACGTGAGTGGGGAAGGGAAGAAAGTCCGTTTAGCCTAAGAGTAGGTGGCAGAGTTTATGAAAACTGGAAGATAGCCAAGGCGAGAGAACGAGCTGCAAGAAGTGAAAATTTCAGAGACGAGCAATTGAGACTGACAGATGTGGAGGACACATCGAAGGAAAGAGACAAGAACACTTTTCTTGACAGAAGGAGCATGGTTAGAGTTCAGTGAAGTCTTGAGAGTGACGGAGGTGAGCAGGAGGAAAAAAAAGACAAGGAAAGGAGTGGGCAGGGAGGAGAGTCAAAGGGAAGGCAGCCAGAGAGAGAGAGAGAGAGAGAGAGAGAGAGAGAGAGAGAGAGAGAGAGAGCAGTCATAAGGAAGGCAACTAGAAGGAAAGCAATCGGAGAGAGAGCGTATTCAGAGGGAGGGCAACCAGAGAGAGGGCAGTCAGAATGAAGGCAGCCAGAGGGAGAGCAGCCAGAAAAAGAGCAGTGAAAGGGAATGCAACCAGAGAGGCCAAAGAGAGAGAGAAGGCAGCCAGAAGGAGAGAAGCCAGGGAAAATGCAGCCAGACGGAGGGCAGTCACATTTAGAGCGATCAGAATGAGGAGGAATCAGTTCCATGAATAAGTTAGAAAGAGAAAGATGTGTCGCTTTATGCGTGTGTATGTGCGGTCGTCCGTCCAGCACTCAAGAGATACCAAGACGTAGAAGATGTGACTCCACCTTGCTGTGTGTGCCCAACACAAGACCTTGTAAATAAGGAAATATCTGTGGACTCAGTGTTTCAGAGTGTCCCTGCTACTCGGTGTTTCAGAGTGTCCCTGCTACTCGGTGTTTCAGAGTGTCCCTGCTACTCAGTGTTTCAGAGTGTCCCTGCTACTCAGTATTTCAGAGTGTCCCTGCTACTCAGTATTTCAGAGTGTCCCTGCTACTCAGTATTTCAGAGTGTCCCTGCTACTCAGTATTTCAGAGTGTCCCTGCTACTCAGTATTTCAGAGTGTCCCTGCTACTCAGTATTTCAGAGTGTCCCTGCTACTCAGTATTTCAGAGTGTCCCTGCTACTCAGTGTTTCAGAGTGTCCCTGCTACTCAGTGTTTCAGAGTGTCCCTGCTACTCAGTGTTTCAGAGTGTCCCTGCTACTCAGTGTTTCAGAGTGTCCCTGCTACTCAGTGTTTCAGAGTGTCCCTGCTACTCAGTGTTTCAGAGTGTCCCTGCTACTCAGTGTTTCAGAGTCTCCCTGCTACTCAGTGTTTCAGAGTGTCCCTGCTACTCAGTATTTCAGAGTGTCCC
The DNA here is from genome assembly GCF_038502225.1 of Cherax quadricarinatus. NCBI lineage: Eukaryota > Metazoa > Arthropoda > Malacostraca > Decapoda > Parastacidae > Cherax > Cherax quadricarinatus. The sequence goes on from NC_091308.1 coordinate 11,543,263, forward strand.
TGCTACTCAGTATTTCAGAGTGTCCCTGCTACTCAGTATTTCAGAGTGTCCCTGCTACTCAGTGTTTCAGAGTGTCCCTGCTACTCAGTATTTCAGAGTGTCCCTGCTACTCAGTATTTCAGAGTGTCCCTGCTACTCGGTGTTTCAGAGTGTCCCTGCTACTCAGTGTTTCAGAGTGTCCCTGCTACTCAGTGTTTCAGAGTGTCCCTGCTACTCAGTGTTTCAGAGTGTCCCTGCTACTCACATTGTTTACTTTGCCAGAGCTATGTATTAGGCGTTTATTGCCTCAATTATAAATGTTGGTCGTTTCTACGTAACATTGTGTGTGTATAAACTGTGAAACCTCACAGCAATGCTCTTGCCTTTGGTAGTTGACATAAATCAGGTTCATTGCAGTTCTCTTAGTCTGTAAGTAATCATCGTACTGGTAATTGATCAATTATCCGCTATCATCGAACCTGTCGAATGCAGGTGGATCATTTACCGATACACTAACTTTAAGAATACTTTAGCTACTAAAATGGGGATTAAAGTAAACTCTGTGTATATGATAAATGAGACATTAGTGCAACATTTGGGTATCGTTATTCTGGAAAAGTTTCGCCAGCCCTTGGCTTCTTCAGTCCAATGCAGCGAAAGGTGGAAGATGAGGAGTTGAGGTAATCAGTCCCTCAGCCTGGAGTCGATGTGTTTATTTCATCAGTCTTGGACTGAAGATGCTACTGGCTGGAGAAATGTTTCCAGAATAAAGATACCCAAATGTTGCACAAAGTTACCGCCAGTGACAGAGGAGATGTTTAGTTCTAAATGTTTCACAGTTAATAGAGAGAGTTAAGAGCGAGTATCATGGTTGCTATGATAGGCTTCCCAGTGAGTCCTCGGACCACCTGCTCTGGAACCTGACCCTTTAGTCCCGGAACTAAATCCCAAGATTAGTTTGGATAGACACGTAAGCAAATACTAGAACATAATTAACAAAAAGACACAATACCGTGACTGGAACAATACACAAATAACCCGTACATAGGAGAGAGGACCTTACAACAACGTTTCGGTCCAACTACTGCTACTACTACCTCTACCACTATCTCTCTACTTCCTTTCCTACTACCTCTATTGTCCCGTCCCTGTCTTCTGGTCTATATATACTCCCTCCTTCTCTCCTTTCTGTTAGTGTGACTTAGTAAATGGTCCAAGTCGGACCGAACTGTCGTCGTAAGCTCCCCTCTAGTATTTTTCAACTTTTATATCATTTTCAGCATATCAGAAAACGTTTCGGTCCTGGGACCTTGATCAATTTGTAGGTATCTGTTACCAAGGTAACAGACTGCCTAACGTGACGTCTTCCCAATGAAACCCTGGGCTGCCTAACAGGAAACCTTCCCAATGAGTCCCTGAGCTACGTAACAGGAACCCTTCCCAATGAGTCCCTGGGCTGCCTAACAGGAAACCTTCCCAATGAGTCCCTGATCTGCGTAACAGGAAACCTTTCCAATGAGTCCCTGGCTGCCTAACAGGAAACCTTTCCAATGAGTCCCTGGGCTGCCTAACAGGAACCCTTCCCAATGAGTCCCTGGGCTGCCTAACAGGAAACCTTCCCAATGAGTCCCTGGGCTGCCTAACAGGAAACCTTCCCAATGAGTCCCTGGGCTGCCTAACAGGAAACCTTCCCAATGAGTCCCTGGGCTGCCTAACAGGAAACCTTCCCAATGAGTCCCTGGGCTGCCTAACAGGAAACCTTCCCAATGAGTCCCTGGGCTGCCTAACAGGAAACCTTCCCAATGAGTCCCTGGGCTGCCTAACAGGAAACCTTCCCAATGAGTCCCTGGGCTGCCTAACAGGAAACCTTCCCAATGAGTCCCTGGGCTGCCTAACAGGAACCCTTCCCAATGAGTCCCTGGGCTGCCTAACAGGAAACCTTTCCAATGAGTCCCTGGGCTGCCTAACAGGAACCCTTCCCAATGAGTCCCTGGGCTGCCTAACAGGAAACCTTTCCAATGAGTCCCTGGGCTGCCTAACAGGAAACCTTTCCAATGAGTCCCTGGGCTGCCTAACAGGAAACCTTTCCAATGAGTCCCTGGGCTGCCTAACAGGAAACCTTCCCAATGAGTCCCTGGGCTGCCTAACAGGAAACCTTCCCAGTGAAACCTTCCCAATGAGTCCCTGGGCTGCCTAACAGGAAACCTTCCCAGTGAAACCTACCCAATGAGTCCCTGGGCTGCCTAACAGGAAACCTTCCCAATGAGTCCCTGGGCTGCCTAACAGGAAACCTTTCCAATGAGTCCCTGGCTGCCTAACAGGAAACCTTCCCAATGAGTCCCTGGCTGCCTAACAGGAAACCTTTCCAATGAGTCCCTGGGCTGCCTAACAGGAACCCTTCCCAATGAGTCCCTGGGCTGCCTAACAGGAAACCTTTCCAATGAGTCCCTGGGCTGCCTAACAGGAAACCTTTCCAATGAGTCCCTGGGCTGCCTAACAGGAAACCTTCCCAATGAGTCCCTGAGCTACGTAACAGGAACCCTTCCCAATGAGTCCCTGGGCTGCCTAACAGGAAACCTTCCCAATGAGTCCCTGGGCTGCCTAACAGGAACCCTTCCCAATGAGTCCCTGGGCTGCCTAACAGGAAACCTTTCCAATGAGTCCCTGGGCTGCCTAACAGGAAACCTTTCCAATGAGTCCCTGGGCTGCCTAACAGGAAACCTTTCCAATGAGTCCCTGGGCTGCCTAACAGGAAACCTTCCCAATGAGTCCCTGGGCTGCCTAACAGGAAACCTTCCCAGTGAAACCTTCCCAATGAGTCCCTGGGCTGCCTAACAGGAAACCTTCCCAGTGAAACCTTCCCAATGAGTCCCTGGGCTGCCTAACAGGAAACCTTCCCAGTGAAGCCTTCCCAATGAGTTGGTTGCGTGATTGCCTAGTCTGGGTGTGTCGAGTACAGGATATCCTTTCCAGATGTTAGTCTGATATCTTATCCTCTGGTGCATTCTTCATGCACTATGCCAGGGGAAATTATTCACTGCAATAAATTATAAAAAAAGAATATAATAAAAAATAATAACAGAATATAATGAAAAAGAGGTGAAAGTAAACGATGAGAAAAAATCAGAGCTATGTAAGAAGAATAAATAGAATAAAATAAACACCCTGGGTGGATAGGGGGCAATGTGGCAAATGTATGGAATAGGAGGTGGGTTACTGAAAGCAGTGAGGAGTTTTTACGAGGATAGTGAGGCTCAGGTTAGATATCCTTGTCTAAGGCCAGTAAAAGTAGGCCTTAGACAAGGGTGTGTAATGTCACCATAGTTTTTCAACATATTTATAGATGGGGTTGTACGAGAAGTGAATGCTTGGGTGTTGGCAAGAGGTGTGGGGTTAAAAGATAAAGAATCTAACACAAAGTGGGAGTTGTCACAGTTGCTCTTTGCTGATGACACTGTGCTTTTGGGAGATTTTGAAGAGAAGATGCAGAGGTTGGTGGATGAGTTTTGGTAGGGTATGTAAAAAAAAAAAATTAAAAGTGAATATAGGAAAGAGTAAGGTGATTAGGATAACAAAAAAAAATAGGTGACGAAAGATTGGATATCATATTGGAAGGAGAGAGTATGGATGAGGTGAATGTATTCAGATATTTAGGAGTGGACGTGTCAGCAGATAGGTCTATAAAAGATGAGGTGAATCAAAGAATTGATGAGGGGAAAAAGGTGAGTGGTGCACTTAGGAGTCTGTGGAGACAAAGAACTTTGTCCATGGAAGCAAAGAGGGTAATGTATGAGAGTATAGTTATACCAACGCTCTTATATGGGTGTGAAACACGGGTGGTGAATGTTGCCACAAGAAGGCTGGAGGCAGTGGAGATGTCATGTCTGAGGGCAATGTGTGGTGTGAATATAATGCAGAGAATTCGTAGTTTGGAAATTAGGAGGAGGTGCGGGATTACCAAAACTATTATCTAGAGGGCTGAGGAAGGGTTGTTGAGGTGGTTCGAACATGTAGAGAGAATGAAACAAAATAGAATGACTTCGAGAGTGTATAAATCTGTAGTGGAGGGAAGGCAGGGTAGGGGTCGGCCAAGGAAAGGTTGGAGGGAAGGAGTAAAGAAGGTTTTGTGTGCGAGGGGCACACATGCGTGAGCGTGTTGGATAGGAGTGAATGGAGACAAATGGTTTTTAGGACTTGACGTGCTGTTGGAGTGTGAGCAAAGTAACATTTATGAAGGGATTCAGGGAAACCGGCAGGCCGGACTTGAGTCCTGGAGATGGGAAGTACAGTGCCTGCACTCTGAAGGAGGGGTGTTAATGTTGCAGTTTTATAACTGTAGTGTAAGTGCACCTCTGGCAAGACAGTGATGGGGTGAATGATGATAAAAGTTTCTCTTTTTCGGGCCACCCTGCCTTGGTGGGAGACGGCCGATGTGATAATAAAATAAAATATAAGAAACACAGAGGCAAGCAGGAAGACATAGGAACATAAGAATGGAGGAACACTGCAGAAGGCCTACTGGCCCATACAAGGCAAGTCCTTATCAAAACCATCATTACCCACAGCTACCCAAGAATTTACTCCCGTACCCACGACACCAAACAAAACCAGCCCCTCCCACTCATATATTTGTCCAATCTCTTCTTAAAGCCACCCAGGGTCCTAGCCTCTATCACCCTACACGGAAGACTATAACTCTGCTCGCAACCAAACACTGAGATGTGATAACTGGTTTGAAAAACCGACAAGTTGAAGACTGAGACAATTATGCAACATATGGGAATCTTTATTGAGGAAACGTTTCGCCACACAGTGGCTTCATCAGTCCAATATACAGCAGAAAGGTGTAAGGAGAGGAGGAATTAGAGATAATCAGTCCCTCAGACTTGAGTCGATGTGTTCAGTTCATAAGTTTTGTAGAATGTAAAGCATAGGGCCGTAGACGTGGCTTATATACTGCTTTGTATTAGACTGATGAAGTCACTGTGTGGCGAAACGTTACCTCAATAAAAGATTCCCATATGCTGCATAAGTGTCTCAATCTTCAAACACTGGGACATATTTATTAGAAAACGTTTCGATCCTGGGACCTTGATCAAGGTTAAGGTCCCAGGACCGAAGCATTTTCAGATAAATATGTCCAAGTGTTTGCTTATGTCTTTTTCTAAACCAACTCGTGGTTATCTATTACCAAGGTTTATACCATCCTAGATAAAGCACCAAGACTTCTCTTACTGTGAGGATTGTTCAGATTTCACTATGATGGTGGAGCTCAAGGCTGGCTGAGGCTTTCTCAAATATCAATTTGAGAGATGACAACTCAGCTCAGGAGTAAATACGAGTTTCCGAGTAATGGAAGAGTGACTGTGGAAGTTGTCTTCCTCCCTACAGAGACATTTACTTTTAACTAGTTAGTCTCTAGTGCGCTCCGTTATTCCAGTGTCTTTTGCAGATGACTAATTCGCAGCTAGAGCTGATGGAGGTACATAAAGGTTGTCAGATGGTGAAAAAAATGGACAAGTCGCTGAAGGTGAAATTAAATAAAGGTGAGGTTAGTTTACGCTGTATTAAATGTTAAGTAGAAGGACACAAGTGTAACTAATGCAACATTTTACTCTGATAACGTTTCGCTCTCCAGGAGCTTTGTCAAGCCGTTAAGGCTTGTAGATGAATGGTTCAGGCCGTTAAGGCTTGATAAAGCTCCCGGAAAGCGAATTATGGCTGAGATACAAATAATTCAAAACATCGAAGAGTAAGTTCAGTGTCAGATTATTCTTATCTGGTCTGGAAAAAAACTGAAGGTGAAGTGTCGAACCTCGCTGTAGAAAAACAGGAAAAGGCAATACTGCCAGGAAGTGACACTATAACCAATACAGGAAGGTTCAGGAGACAGCTACAACTTCTAATATGCTTATCACAAATGACTACTTAATGCTTGCACTGTCTGCCAATTAGTGTTACAGTTGTTAGGAATCTTGTGAACTCCGGAAATTAACTTAAATGGAACTCCAGCTTCGCCTAGAACTACAAGAAACCCCTATCATGTGCTTTAAATGTTCTATGGAGAGGGAACCTAAAGATAGGGATCACCCCTCACAAGTTACAAACAACGGTTATAGCCTCTCTGCAAAGGGCAGTAAAGCAATATCGTTCCAGACCATTGAGCTGAACTCTTCTCCAGGCTGAGGGACTGACCATCTCAAATACTTTTTCTCCAAGGTTGATGGACTGATTACATCATCTTTATTTCATTACTAGTGCTCCCTTTGTATTTGACTGAAGAAGCCTACTATATAAGCGCAACGTTTCATCCATAAAGATACCCAACTGTTGCACATGTGTCTTAATCTTCAACTTGTCGATATTTTATACCATTTTCGACAATAATAAAGAATACAGACCAGTGACACAGACCCCCCCAAATTATAACCGTCTTTGAAAGTGTTTTAAGAAGCATGATCACTAATCACAAGGATTTCCAACAGTTGCACAACCCAGGGCAATATAGGTTTAGAACAGGTCGTTCCTGCTTCTCACAACTACTGGGCCACTTTGACTTGGTCTTGGATACACTGGAACATAAAATGCAGATGAATTATGCACAGACTTTACAAGATCCGTCAAAAGTACGATCATGGTGTAATAGCACACAAACTGCGTGCTAAAGAAATAGCTGGAAAAGTGGGTAGATGGATTTTTAACTTTTTTTCAAATAGAACACAAAAAATAATAGTAAACAGAGCTAAGTCAGAGGCTGCAACAGTAAAAATCTCTGGTCTCCAAGGCATAACATTCGCCCTCCTTCTTTTTCTCATCTTCATAACTGACATAGACAGAGACGTAAATCATTTCATAATATCACCCTTTTCAGATGATGCTAGAATCTGCATGACTGTCACCCACTGAGGACACTAACTCTCCAAGAGGATGTAAACCAAGTCTTCGAGTGGACTGCAGAAAACAGTTTGATAGTCAACAAGGACAGATTTCAGTTACTCCATTAAGGAAGAAATGAGGAAATACAATCTAAAACGGACTATAAAACTAACTTTAGCCACTGAACAGAATAAAAACTAACATGCAGGAGTTAGATGTAATAATGTTAGAGGAACTCACTTTCAAAACTCACAACAGTGTCATTATCACAGTCACAAGGAAAATGAGAGATGAAAAATGAGAATTATTAAAACAAGAAATATCCTCTTTAAGTAACGTGTTCTCTTCATCCCCTTTCAAGGAAGGCGAAATTGCAGACCTAGAAAATCAACAGAAAAGCTTCACCGCACATACAAGTTCAGTTATGTACATTAATTACTGGGAACGTTTGAAGTCCCTTGACCTGTACTCCTTGGACTGCAGGCGAGAAAGCTACATCATAATTTACACCTGAATATCCTAGAGGGACTAGTCAAAAAATGCTCACACAGAAATCACTCTCTACGAAAGGGACTCAGTAGACTGTGCAAAGTACCTCCAATGAAAAGCAGAGGTGTCATGAGTAGACTGGCCGACAACACAAGCGTAGGAGTCTGTCGGTAACTCCCCTCATATATGATAAGATTACCAGCAGACCCTTGGCTGTTTTGAAAAGGGAACGTTGTGATATGGGCCTCAACTCAGTTCCTGACCAGCCTGGCTGTGGTTCATACATTGGATTGCATGCATCTAGCAGTAATGTTGATCAGGTTTTGATTAATCAGAAGGCCTAATCTAGAACCGGGGCTCTGAGGCACTGACTTCAGAAGCAAACTTCAGGTAAAACATCATTCAGAGCAGACCTACAATTCGCACTTATGACTATATTTTTATTAGCGCAGTCGTAACATCCACACTGTGTTTTCCGAGACGTGCAGACTCCCCAGTACGTCCTTGTCAAGTAGGAGTTGATAAGTTATTCTTTATTTTCTTTACTTGATTTTCAACAATATGATTTTCATATTTTTCCCTAGTGCTATGAGGAAAACCAGTGTTTCCTGTGACCTCCAAACTTTAAGAGTTTTATGTGTATGATTTACGTTTGCGAGATGCCAATATATATACAATATGGCTAATGAAAGCAAGCTAGTCATTATATAAATAAAACCCACAAACATAAAAAAAATATCTATGTCTGACAGAATATTGTCAACACTTAATGTAGTTATTATATTAGGTATGAACAAAATATAAATGGAACACGTAGGATTTGTTTCACAGTCTCCACCAGTTCGTCAGATTTGTTGGGGAACCAGTCGAGGGGAAAATAAGGAAATTGTTGCATGGGGGGGGGGGAGGAAAACATGGGGAAAATATTTTTCAGTGTTCAGATCCTGTCAAAAATACTATTTATGTATTCTGACGTTGATAGACTACTTAATAGTGACGAGTGTGTGTCAGTCAGAGTAAGTCAGACCTGCCTCGCTGTATTTACACCACCTCCTTCACGCTTTGGGCAGCTCCATAATATGCAGATTTCTTTTTTTAGCAAATGAGCCTTAATTGAAACAAATTGCTTTATTTTAAAAAGAATTGATGTATGGGATTTAAAATATTTATGTTCCAATTGCATTTATGATTTCGTTACATAAGATGTAATAGATAATAAAGGGCCGTTTTTGTCAACAATCAATCCATATAGCAAGTCAAACTAGCTGTGACAACTTGCTGCAAGTCTAAATTACGTAACTACCAAATGTAAAAAAAAAAACTTTGGTTTCCAATGAATTTTCAATAACAAATGATGAGAAATAAGATCACCGGTACAGCATTTTAACGAGAACTGTCAACTCTGATCTCCAAGTATTTTAGTGAAGGAGTGATTTCGTTTATCTGATCTCCACGTATTTTAGTGAAGGAGTAGTTTCATTTAGATAGACTATCAGATCAACTGGTTATACAACCTGATGAACACACAGCATCCTAGATAACTCTTAACAACATCAAATACAATTTATCTAACGAGGTAAACATGTAATACAACAATGCGTCAAACACCGGAAAATGGCATTATGTACAAACACAATTGACAGTATTATTAAAGGGTGAATGATGCGACGGGTACGAGTATCTGTTATAGCTGCAGCTGTGATTTTCTTAATGTGCGAAATCAAGTTAAACCAGTTTTCAAATAGCAATGAAGGATCAGCAACTAATCTTGAATAACAATGGGTACGACACCTGGTTCGCCGAAAGTGGAGAACTCATTAACCCGAGAATCTGGTTAAATGAACCTAACTGGTCACTTAAATATATCTAACCATTCGTCGATAGTGGTCTTTGTAGGCAGTGTGTCCTTTGCAACTTTTTGAGAGAAGTTGTGAAGATTAGTGGACGAATTAGTGAGGGTATGTAAAAGAAGGAAATTAATAGTGAACACAGACAAAAGTAAGGTGATGAAAATAAAAAAAAAATGGTATTGGAAGACTGAACCTTAGATTGGAGGGAGGGAGAATGGAGGAAGTGACTGTGTTCAGATATCTGGGAGTGGACTTGTCGGCAGATGGGTCTTTGAAAGCCGAGGTAAATCACAGAATTGACGAGGGGGTACAAAAGAGGGTGGTGCAGTGAGGCCTCTGTGGAGACAAAGAACGTTATCCATGGAAGCAAAATGGGCTACCAACACTCTTACAAGGGTGTGAAGCATGAGTTGACATGGAGTTGACATTACAGGTTTTGCATGTTTCTTACTAAACCAGTGTCAACTTCACTAAGTTCACTATCATTTTCAAATTCTTTTCCAGTTGTTTCGCCATAACACAAAGATCGAAATGGACCTTGTGCAATGTCGTACAAGTTTATTTTTGAAAGGAGAATAATGAGCCTCACTGTCCGTACAATGAGCACTTTCCACTATATTAATATATTACTCCTCATTGTCCTCATTACCACTGATTTAATCTCTCATTTTCGTTGTTTTGTAACAAGAACTGAAGTGATGCCACTGCTCTATCGTGTGTGAGGGCTGACACTTACTGCACTCATGGTGTTATTTCCACTGTGGATACTTCCACTGTGGATACTTCCACTGTGGATACTTCCACTGTGGATACTTCCACTGTGGATACTTCCACTGTGGATGCTTCCACTGTGGATACTTCCACTGTGGTTACCTTCAAAAGAAGAAAGAAGCCTCTACTTGTAGTTTCCTTACCGCCATTGGTGTTCATATCAAAGAAAAATAGTTTTAATTCACATTAAGGCTGCTATATCGTAATGTTATTGTGGGATTTTGTGTTCTGTCTGATTTTACCCTCAGTCCACTGTGCTCACCCACGAGGTAAGGAATTCTTTTTCATAGAAGAAACAATGTGCCTGCCAACCCAAAGAACTCAGCTGAGGCCCAACATGGCAGTGCGAGGTATATCTGAGGCTTCACAAATTCGCATTTATATATATTGTGCACTATACCTGCTCCTGTGGAATAAAAAAAAAGGGGGTGTCAAAAAATATTCAAAATCCTCCTCGAACTCCATCAGCCATTCTTGTTCTCACTCTCCAAAACACTCCCTTAATCCTTATTTTTTTAGCATTTAAAACACTTCCTCTCCTTCCCCAGATCTTCTCGACATTTGTTTTTTCTCCACCAGTTTCCACCTACATCACTCTCTTGCTCCCTAGCTACTCCACCTTTCCTTTCCTTCTCAAACAACACTTTCTCTTTTCCCCCTCAATTTCGCACTCTCCATTACCCTGACTCTCACTCCCTGATGTCCTGCTACCCTACCTCTCCCTGTATCTCCTCCACCCTCTTACTTCTCCACACCTCATTATTCCACACTCCAGCTCTATCATTCTCTCTTCCCAGTGCACCTCCGAACTCCACCATTATCAAACCCTCCACTCACTCTACCCAGAGATTCCAAACCTATTTTACCCCTTGAAAGTAAACATTGACAAAAACATAATGCAAATCAAACAGTGAATACTAAAAGAATCACAGCGTGGTACACAAATATTTGTGGGTCACTAACAAAAGAGCGAGAGAAAAAAAAAAGAAATTTGAGAAGAAGAAAAGTAAAACTTCATAGCCATTATAGTGAGGAAAAATAAAAACACAGAGTAAGAAGAGATGTGATGAGGATCAGAAGGCACCGGAGATTTCGAAGAACTGGGATAATACACAACTAACCCGCACATAGGAGAGAGAGAGGAGCGTACCACGACGTTTCGGTCCGACTCTTCTGTGTTACTGTGATTTTGTAAATGATCTTAGTCGGACTGAAACGTCGTCATAAGCTCCTCCTCTCTCATAAGACTGGAAGATTATTTGTTACATTATTAGTTTACCTGGAGTTTACCTGGAGTTTACCTGGAGTTTACCTGGAGTTTACCTGGAATTTTTATATTAGTGGTATAAAAAAGCCTCCATTTTTTGTAATTTATTTTTAAGTACACAATTGCTTCCCTCCCTGGAACTCTTAGTTCAATTTATGATCATCAAGCCTCAAATGAGATTCTTTATGTTATTGTTTGACTGTTATTATAATCAAAGCTGAGAATAATGTGTTCTTGTGTGATTGTTTGACACTTGGATTGATTGTTTGACACCTGGTGTGGTTGTTTGACACCTATTGTGATTGTTTGATACCTGGTGTGGTTGTTTGACACCTGCTGTGATTGTTTGATACCTGGTGTGGTTGTTTGACACCTATTGTGATTGTTTGATACCTGGTGTGATTGTTTGACACCTGGTGTGATTGTTTGACACCTGGTGTGATTGTTTGATACCTGGTGTGATTGTTTGATACCTGGTGTGATTGTTTGACACCTGGTGTGATTGTTTGACACCTGGTGTGATTGTTTGACACCTGTTCTGATGTTCAACGCCTCTTTCAGACAGTGGATACTTTTTCAGACAGTGAACACTCAGACAATGTGCACTAAGGCAGTGGACATTCTTACAGGCAGTGGACATTCTTACAGGCAGTGGACATTCTTATAGGCAGTGGACATTCTTACAGGCAGTGGACATTCTTACAGGCAGTGGACATTCTTACAGGCAGTGGACATTCTTATAGGCAGTGGACATTCTTACAGGCAGTGGACATTCTTACAGGCAGTGGACATTCTTACAGGCAGTGGACATTCTTACAGGCAGTGGACACTCATTCGGGCTTCTATACCGCTTCATGACCTTGTAAATATAGTTAAGAATTCGGCTCCCTGCCTTTCACCAGTTACAGCTGCTGTATACTTGGTGCTGGTGATAGTGATGAAGCAACCCAGGTGTAGTGGTGACCACACCCCGCTAAGCCTCGCTGAGTAGTCATGACCCGAGCTGCGCCATTGCCAGTTCCATGTGACGAAAAGATACACATTGCAGAATCAACTTTTACTGGGACAAAGTTTCGCGAAACTTTGTGTAAACCCATAGCAAGTCATGTCTTGATACAAGCTCAAAACAAAGCGAAACGTTGCCTCTTGGATAGCGTGTTATGCAACGTAAATCATTTCTTCACTTCTGCTGGCAGTATGCTGTTTGATTTCATCAGTAGAGAGCTGCCAAACTTCTCCCTGAATCAGCCACATCCTCATTACCAGGAGGATTTTATCTACTCCCTCGTGACGTAACACCTCGTACCATCATGCAGACTTCCAACATTGTCGCTACGACACGGGATTTTTAGAGACAAATTCCCACAGAACAAGTAGCAGACAGCAGTCACGCTACGGGAGTCTCGCGTCAGTGACTCCCAAGCGTGCAAGGTATTCAGCGTGTCATGGCACAAGTGATCAACAACAGCCTGACTTAGTTGATTTCTGAATGATGTACATGGGCCTAGTGCTTGGTGACAAGTAGGGGTGCTGCGCCTTCCAACCGTGCCTGTCTCTACTCAGATCCGGCTGTTGCCATTGCAATATTGCATGCAATACACTGCCTCCTACTATCGCTGTCTGCATCATGCAACAGCGAAGCCACAACACAGTCTTCACTACAACACCCCGCTAATAAAATATTCTTTATGTGCAAGTTATGGCACAGAGTGTGTACATAACAGCGAGGAGTGACTGACAGCTAGAAGATGAAACAGAGTTGTACAAACTGACAGGGCGCGGTTGACGCCTTGTACTGCGCCAGTGATGTCATCAACTAGCCACGTCACGGAGGTGCGAGTGAACACAATGATAACTACACTTAGCAAAGTAACGTAACTCAGCACTCAAGCTTCGTCATCTAGTAACTCAGTAAAGCAGAGAAGTTACGGGGGAACATTTAGACAAAGACTCACTCTTAGTGAAACTTAAGGTTATCTTCGGTTTTTTAACTCCGGAGGGTTAGCCAATCTTGTCCCCCAGGATGCGACCCCACACTAGTCGACTAACACCCAGGTACCTATTTGCTGCTAGGTGAACAGGAGTAAGGAAACTCGTCGAAGTGTTTTCACCCAGCCAGGAATCGTACCCGGGCCCTCCGTGTGTGAAGCGAGAGATTTAGCCACCAGGACGCCGGGGCATCCGGTGACGTTCGTGGTAGGACACGAACAATTAATAAGCTGCATCTTTATTTCGACAAAGTTCATTTTACAAAGTAAGAGCGGCTATCTTAATTCAGCTTATCTTAAAGCCTTGGTCTATCTAAGCAATAAGACTTCTATTAAGATATCCTAACATAACAGTCGGCTAATACTAGCACTTAATGTAGAAGATTTTTATTTTGAGCGATCCTTTCACATCGTGAAGGTCGCCACAGCAAGAGTGCATGTAATGCAGACTTGCACTGATTGCATCATAGTATGGCCAGGAGCTAAGCCTCGACCTCCTCAACTACAAATAAGTAAGTACCTAGGTAGCAATGGAAATAAATGGTATAAAATACCGACACAATGGAAATATAAACACAAATGCAGTATAATGTGATCCTTTATTGACTACGTTTCGCCCACACAGTGGGCTTTTTCAAGTCACTGTTCTGTTTGTGACTTGAAAAAGCCCACTGTGTGGGCGAAACGTAGTCAATAAAGGATCACATTATACTGCATTTGTGTTTATATTTCCACCTAGGTAGCAAATTTTACATCATTCTCTAATGTTACTAGTTGGTGGAATATCTGCATATCAAGTGATTAGCGACACAACACATAAATATCCAGCATCTCGCTTCCACGGACTTACCGAAGGTAAGTTGTGAACCAGCACACAGCAGTAATTTGTCAGTCAGTAGGAAAATAAGTTAAGTACTTCCACTAGAACCACATAGTATGTGACCTTATGTTCCTGCTGTCAGGCTATACATACGTACACACGTGCACACATACACACACACACACATACACACACACACATGTCGTGCCGAATAGGTAAAATTGGTCAATTAGCAAGAACTCATTTAAAATTAAGTCCTTTCTAAAATTTTCTCTTTTACGTTTAAAGATATATTTTTTTCATTTATGTTAAAGTAAAAATTAATAATTTTGTACCAAAAGAACTTTAGAAAACTTACCTAACCTTATTATAATAAGTGCTATTTAATTTAGCTTAATCCAACTAAATATATTTTAGATAAGTTTATAATAATTTAATAATAAACAAACACAATGAAATATATTTTCTTTGTTAGGTTCAGAATGATTTTTGCGAAATTATTGCATACACAAATTTTCGCTTGCCTTATTCGGCAAGAAGAGCGTTGCTGTTTAAGCCAAAATCGCAAGTTTTACCTATTCGACACGATATATAATTATATATATATATATATATATATATATATATATATATATATATATATATATATATATATATATATATATATATATATGCAATAAGATCACAGTAAACAGGTGATTTTAAAATATGCAAAACAACCACTATGAAAGAGTAGTGAAATTCCAAACGCTTTCGTGACTACTCACATTGACAATGTGAGTAGTCACGAAAGCGCTTGGAATTTCACTACTCTTTCATATTGGTTGTTTTGCATATATATATATATATATATATATATATATATATATATATATATATATATATATATATATATATATATATATATATATATATATATATATAAGTATCGTGCCGAATAGGAAAAAACTTGCGATTTTGGCGTAATCTTTATTCGGCGCATGTACACACCCTCATTGAAAGACTATCTCCCTCAACCAGCGAACCAGGTATTAAGGGTTGATGATGGGGCCCCGTCATTCAGTCAGTACCCAAGTTCCAGCCAATGAGAAGATGGTTTTGGCAATCGCAGAGGTGTTGTGGGTACCACTCACCTGTCTCCCCTTGTCATTCCCATTCTAGAGCTGGTTGAAGCACGGTCTGCTCTCTAGTGGCTTCTATTCTGCCTTGCTTAGTGTACATAGTGTACATACTTCTGTTCTAAATTGGTGAAGGCCTGTTCCTCTCTACCTTATCAATTCTCCTGAGCATTTTGTATACCGTTACCATATCTCCCCTGGGTCTTTTATCCTCGAGTGTCGTTAGATATAATTCCATTAGCCTTTCCTCATAGCTCATGTCCCTTAACTGAGGAACGAGCCTTGTTGCGTACTTGTGCACTTTCTCCAGTTTCTTAACATGTTTTCTCAAGTGTGGGTTCCATACTGGTGCTGCGTTCTCTTTGTTGAGACTCCTGAAGGCCACTCTTTGCTTTGCCTGGTTAGCATTTACTGCACAGTTATTTTTTATGTGTGTGTGTGTGTGTGTGTGTGTGTGTGTGTGTGTGTGTGTGTGTGTGTGTGTGTGTGTGTGTGTGTGGGTGTGTGTGTGTGTGTGTGTGACTTTGGCACTGGAATGAAGATATGATTATTTGACTATTTCAGAGATTCCCGACTTTCAGGTCATTCCCCACTTTTGCCAGAAAACTAAAATGGTTCGCCTCCCCTGCTTGAACTTATCTCTTAACCACAGTGTTTTTATTTATTTACACAAGATTAAATTAAAATAAATTTTGGCAATAATGATTTTATTATTGAGTAATGACACTCCAAGAGAGAGCACTATGTAAAAAAATATATGGTTAAGAAAATTAAAATTAATTCAGAGACAAATGACAGCACTTGACAGTTCTGTGTCGAACACATAAATACTGTCACTGCAACACTGTCTTGAACTCTGTCAGCACAATTTCTGTAATGGATATGTCTCTGTGTGTGACACAACTCAGTGCGATCCCTGTACTCGTGTTCTTGCTACTAGCTCAGCTATGTTTGTGTGGGCCTGTTGCTGACAGAGCACAACTTAGATCACGCTCAACCTAGAGCTGCTTCATGTCTTTGACTTTATTGAAAGATGGGAAGAAAAGCCCGATTCACACAGATATGTCAAAGAAAATTTGATCTGCACTTGAAGAGTCTTGTTGGAGGTCCAGGATAGGGTATATTTTCACCCAGAACTCACTTACTCAGGAAGTTTTAATTTATATTTTACTAAGGAGTTGTTTTTGAGTTCCCTTTTAGAAACACGTGTGTAATGTTATTTGTCTTATACATTTATCAACATTCATAGGTAGGATATTCCACATAAACTACACTTTCTGTGCTAGCAGAATCGAGAGATTTAATTGGTTGTTCGTGCAGTTAACCGCTTGTTCGCTAGCTTGCCCTCAGGGACGTGGGGCAAGCTGGGAGAGTAGACGTCTCATCTGCAGATTCTGTTCTCTCTGTCTCTTGCTGCCTGGCCGACGTCCTGAAAAGCCTTCCTCCCCTGCCTCTGTCTGGGAGAACGCTGTTCTCATCTGTTCCTTTTATAAATATACTCACTTTTCTAGCAGAGTGTTTCCATTGATGATCTGGGACATACAGCTTGTACTCTGTGCAACTCTGTTCACGGAGTCTTAATTTAGAGTGGGATTTTTGACATTTTATGGTTGTTTGTCGTAAAACACTCGCTATGCTTCAGGTCCTGAGTTTAACTCTAGAGGTAACTTGTTCAAACTGGCATCTAAACATCGTCGTAGTCAGGGTTCGTGAGTTGCTTAACTCATATTGAGTACATGTATTAGGCAAGAGATAGCCTGTAGCAGGAATGAAGCCTCATTTTGTACAAAAAAGAATGAGGTAAACATGAGTTTGTGTGATGACTTACTGACTGACTTGACTGACTGACTTGACTGACTGACTTATTTATTTGACTGACTGACTTACTGACTTGACTGAATGAATTGACTGACTGAATGACTTGACTGACTTACTAAATGACTTGACTGACTTACTGACTGACTTGACTGGCTGACTTACTAACTTGACTGACTGCTTTACTGACTGACTTAATGACTTCTCAGTAGTAGTACCAGCATTTGTTGACTCTGTTAAACAAACCAGGTGAGAAGATGGGTATAACGAACTTATTGTCCCATCCTATTCCACTTGAACCTGGTACTAGACCCATCTATATACCTGCGTACAGAATGTCTCATTCACAAGTTGCTGTCGCAGAAGAATTGATCAATCAAATGCTTGATGATGGAGTTATTGCACCTAGCAATTCACCTTGGAATGCGCCCTTGATCCTAGTACCTAAGAAGGATGGTACTTGGCGCCCAGTGATTGGCTTTAGGAAGTTTAATGCTAAAACTATTCCAGATCGCTTCCCACTCCCTGTACTGGGTGATCTTTTACGTAACATTGGAGATAACAAAGTCTTTTCAACCCTGGACTTGTTACAAGGGTTTTGGCAAGTCCCTCTTCACGAGGACAGCCAAGAGCTAACTGCATTCTCCACTCCTACAGGTCATTATCACTTTCTCCATATGGCGTTTGGATTACGATCCTCCCCTATCACGTTCTCAAGGCTCATGACTAATATCTTTAGAGGTCTCATAGGTAATGCACTTATGGTGTACTTAGATGACGTAATTGTCATGTCTAAAGACGTGGATACACACTTGAAAAGACTTGATGTAGTACCTGGTAAGCTTGAAGAAGCCAATTTAAAGATCAAACTGTCTAAATGTCAATTTTTCAGATCAGAAATTAAGTTTCTTGGTCACGTAGTCACTCCTAGTGGGGTTACGACTGACCAAAGTAAAGTAACTGCAGTACTAAATCCACCATTGTTCCTCATCATCCTGCCAGCAATGGGTTAGCTGAACGAACCAATAAGAAAGTACTTGATGTCTTGAGAGCCACTATCAATCCCAACAGTGAAACTTGGGATGAACTTATACCTGATGTGCAGTGTGCTATAAATTCTGCTTACAATGTTTCCATAGGTGACACTCCACATTATGCATTGTATGGTGTAGATAAACGTTTGCCTTATGAGTTGCTATATTCTAACCCGAAACCAAATTACAACCCTGATGATTTCATAGCAACTCGTACCAGCCTAGCTCAAAGCGTCTTTAGAAGAATCCGTGAAACACTTCATAAATCAACAGCAGAATTTACAAGAGTCACTAACACTCGAGCAAAGCCGTCCAAAATCAAAGTAGGTTCGAGAGTTATGCTGACTAACTTTATCGAGTAGTTGAACATATCACTGGTAATAAGTATAAGGTTAGAGAAATTAGTACTGGTCAGTATAAAGAATCTCATTTAGATCATATGAAGTTAGTATGTGATGATAATGATGTTCCAACCCAGACTAATGTGACAGACTCTGACAATCCTCCTGATCCTGTACTCTCTACCTCTGATACTCAGTCAGACGATCAACCTGAATGTCGTTATTCCCTACGTACACGACAGGTATTGAGAAATCCTCAAGTATCATTTGTAACTACCAATTCAGATTTGCCTCAAATACAGCATGAGTTAGCCAGTGCAACATAGTTTGATCCTCCCAGAGATGACACCCATTCTGCATATGTCAATCTCACCCTAGTAGAGTTAAGGTTAAATGTAAATAACCTGTATAGATGAATAATTGCAGTATCAACTCATCAGTATTCAAGAATTTTTTTTTTGTGTTCACGTTCTCTCCGAATTCTGAGATTTAACAGTCTAGATTTGAGTGCACCGAATCTGCCTTTCTGTTAAACACTTCTTTCTTTGTATATATTTCTTCCTCAGAATCTGTAGATCACATGAATACAGATCGATTGATCAAATTTTTTATCACTTCTATTGTGTAATCCCAACGTTGAGTCTCATTCGATGAGTTGTGCTATATTATACCTTGTATTGCATTACAGTTTTATTACAGTTTCAGTTATGTAAGCTTCCATTCCAATATTCTACTTATGTATGTTATAATGTTCAATTGTTGTGTACTTTGACATTGTATAGAATCAGCCCAAGCCGTACACCTGCCATCTCTAGTTGTATTATCTGTATGTCGGGACGACATACGTTAGCGTCGCTGAGCTCTCAGTAGTAGTACCAGTTCCTAGTAACCAGTTATGAGTAACCAGTGTACCAGTAGATGACTCACTACCAATCGTCTGTGTGAATCACTGACTGTTATTCATGTTGCTGCTGACCATAGCACATTTTTGAATGCCTTACCCACTAGGCACTTGTGAGTTAGTCTAAGATAGGGAGCAGAGAGAGGCAGGTCGGCTGTTGGCGCTTCCCATACTTCCCGTTATATATTATACGTACTACCAGCCTATGTGAGTATTTTTACCCCAACCACGTAATCGAACGCACATGACAGACTTACTGACTTACCGACTTGACTGAATGACTTGTCTGACTGAATGACTTGACTGACTTACTGAACGACTTTAAGTTAGACTTTTTCACTGAAAAGGACCTTGAAACGGTGTCAAGAGCAGCTAATGCCTTATCGTCAATTGTATAATGTACTGTAAGGTAAAACAGAACAGAAATCCCTTATAGAATTTAAGCACACTCCAGTACATCCATCGACTTCAGTACCAGAACCTCTACCATCCACCTCAGCCCAGTAGGGCCACAACATAACTCTCCACTCTCTTCACAATCATCCACAAACACCAGCATCCACAATTTAAGGTAAAAAATACTGTTATTTCTGTTGTATTTGTAATCTTATGCAGTAAAAACAACATAATACATCACGACAATGAACTACAATCACATATTCTCTTTTATTTTTATAAGATCTGCTGGGCTTAAAAAAAAGTTATTTGGCTTTCTGGGGGCTCCCTGGAACGTAACCCTATTTTTCCCATATGTTCTTCAGTCTGTGTAACATGGTTTTGCCTAACACGGCGTTTTCAGGAACGTAACTACCGTGTTAAACGACGGTCTACTGTAAATTTTTTTTTTTTACCTTTTATGAAGGATATGTTGACTGTAACCAGTAAGGGCCTTTTTTTTGTGTGTCCTTCCTAGCCTGATGCTGTGCTGCTCACGGTCCTTTGTGTATTTTGGTTTTTGGTGACTTGGTCTCTATAATTCAAGCTTATTACCTCTCTCTCTTGGTCAGGCTTTAGTATATTTAGCATATTTAGAAACTCGAGGGTTTTGTTAGGCCTTTTTGAGATGAAGTGTGGAGCAGTGCCGTGTGCCTCATTGTGCTCCGGGTTTTCTCGTGTTTACACAGTCGCTCTTATGTGCTAGAACTTTAATTTGTGCTATCAATCCTATACGATACATCCCTCCAGCGCCTGGAACCAATCTTGGGCGGAAAACATTATATACTGAGTCAAAAAAGGAGAATTAGTGTGCAGTACCTAGCAGAGTTTACTGCCAGAGGGGAATCATAGGCCTGTGTTCCGTGTGCAAAATAATAATAATAGAACTTTTCTTTGTCAGAGGAAAGAAAGTCTCCCTGATAACATTGTGTATACATAGTGTATAGTGTATACTACAGTGGCTCCCTAGTATATAGATGATAAAGGCTAAAGTGTCATTTGAAAACAGGTGAATTTGTAAATGAAGTGATAAGCCTATAGAGGCAGGTGCCAGAAGTCGCCAGAATCTTACCACAGTGGTCAGCTGTTTTAATAATCTTCCTGGCCTGCTAGTGTACTCGCATATAATCTAGTGATACCAGTGAATAGCAGAATACAGTGTTGTAGTAGCAACTAACCAGTATTATAATGGTACTTAGTGGAGTGGAGTGACTTTCATTAGTTTCTTTTTTTCTTGAAATACCAGACGTATACTGTGAATTTCATATAACCTGTAGTTACCAGCGGTCGCAATATACACAACGAGAAGCAATTATTACTACAGAAAAAGCATCCTTCCTCCAAAATTTCCACCAGTCAACTATAGTGATAATATAGCATTTATTGTGGTGGAGACGAAAAAAAAACTAGAAAAGCTAGATACAGCGTTTGATAAACAAGGGTTGAGGCTCGACCGTTCGTCACTGTAGGAGCTGCCAGAAATCACCGGCTCTTCAACATGCAAGTTATACTTTTGTATCAATCAAATCACATATTACTCGGGTAGATAATTTCAAGTAGATCCTTTAAGTGTTAGCCCAAATCACCGACTAGTATGTTTTAAATAAGTGACCCACTGATCAGATTAGATCGACTGGTCCGAACCCTCGACTGGTCCGAACCCTTGATGGTCCGAACCCTTGACTGGTTTCAAACGGATTCGTTGGACAATAAAGCAGACTGTAAACGGATGGGGTTGTAGGCGCCCTTATCAAACACAAACAATAAATATAAATCAGGAACGTACACGGTAAGCTGTCCAATATACAAGTACAGTTAGAAATAGAAATACAAATAGCTAGAGCTTCATTTAAGGAGGTTATTAATAGAGTATTCAAGAGGTTGCTAGTAGAATTACAGTAAATCAACCATTCAAATCATTATGAAGCTCTGTATAGTCTGCAGTCAATCAAACAAACGGGCTTCCACATGGATAAATTGTCATTTTTGTAGAAATTGGTGTCACGCCCCTTGTGCAGATATCCAAGAACTAGCTACAAGCAGTATTAAAACAGGGAAGTGTTTTTGGGTATGCCCAAATGAGGAAAAATCTGTGGACTAAAATCACAAGGGTATTAAAAGAGGATAACATCAAAGCTGCTTTCATAGACAACCTGGAAGCTTTCTACAACAGATGGGAACATAAAAAGTCTGGGCTGAATGGTACTGCCCTTGATACTGGCCATGTAGTCAGAAACTGTAAGGCTGGAGGTGATGTCCTGATAGTCAGTAAATGTGGGGCTGATAGTGCTGTCCAGGGGAGACAGTAATGGTGAAGCTGGAGGTGCTGTCCTGGGAGACAGTAATGGTGAAGCTGGAGGTGCTGTCCTGGGAGACAGTAATGGTGAAGCTGGAGGTGCTGTCCTGGGAGACAGTAATGGTGAAGCTGGAGATTTTGTCCAGGTAGTCGGGAATTATACACAGGAAGGAATACATATAAATGACCTCATAGGGGACAGGAGCCGTAGTGGGGAAACAAGTGTAGTCAAAGATAAAACCAATATTGCAAACTAGAAATACCACAGGAAATAGCAAACAAGAGGACTCCACTAGCAATAGTGAGGATATATTACCAAAAACAACTGGTGGGAGCTCCATTGTTGGTGCTAGGGAGGATAGGAATAAGACAGGGAAACATGCACCAACAGGGAATACAGTCACAGAAACCCAAGGCAAATGGAAACCAAGCCTGTGCACATACTATGCACTTGGTATCTGCAGACATGGGAAATCTGGAAAAACAGATGGGACGTGCAACTATGACCACCCTAGAAAATGCCATGCCCATATGACAACAGGAAAATGCAAACTCCCTTCCTGTAAGCTTTTTCACCCTGAAATGTGTACCTCTTCAGTACAGGAAAGACTGTGCTATAGCTTAAATTGCCAGGCACACCATCTAAAGGGTACAAAAAGATACAAAACATCCAGGCCATGGGAAAACCTGGGTAGCCACAGCCACTCAAGAGGGAGAGGTTTTTAGTGCCAGGAAGGAAAAAAAACTGGCAGGAAATGGCAGAAATCGTACACCAAATCTAGTCATTCCTGGAGTGGAACCACAGTCGATGGCCTCCACTCCAAACCAACAGATACAGATACTAATGCCGGAAAAAAATCCCCCCCCCAGTACCAACAATACCACCAGTCCGATGACATTCTTCTTTGCAAATATACAGGGTCTAAAGCCAGCAACAAACAACAAAATACCTTTCATCCGTGGACTGCTTGCAGAGGCAAAGGCAATGTTCGCGGCTTTCACTGAGACCCACATAAAGGATCACTTGGACAACGAAATATGGATCCCAAGTTACAACCTATACAGATGTGACAGAGTGAACAGGCAAAAGGGGGGGGGTTGGCCTGTACATTGCAGAGTCACTTGTTTGCACAGAACTGCTAAATGCCTCAAATGATGTAGTGGAAGTTTTAGCAGTAAAGGTCGAGAACCAAAACCTAGTCATTGTGGTAGTCTACAAGCCTCCGGATGCAACATCCCAGCAATTCCAGGAACAGCTGTTAAAAATTGGCCACTCTCTGGAAAATCTTCCAGCTCCTGCACCCAGCATCTTGCTCCTGGGGGATTTCAACTTAAGGCACCTAAAATGGAGGAATATAGCAAATAATATTGTTGCAGTAATAACG
This sequence comes from Cherax quadricarinatus, assembly GCF_038502225.1. Lineage (NCBI taxonomy): Eukaryota > Metazoa > Arthropoda > Malacostraca > Decapoda > Parastacidae > Cherax > Cherax quadricarinatus. The sequence goes on from NC_091308.1 coordinate 11,566,628, forward strand.
CCAGGAGGCAGCTCTGATGAAAACTCACACTCACACGAGCTTTTAAATCTCTGCACAAAATTCAATTTAAACCAGCAAATAATAGAGCCTACTAGACTGGAGAATACACTAGACCTCATCTTCACTAACAATGATGATCTGATAAGAAATGTCACCATATCAAAAACAATATACTCAGATCACAACATAATTGAGGTTCAGACATGTATGCGTGGAGCCCCAGACCGACATAATGAGACTAGTCACGAGGGAGCATTCACCAAATTCAACTTCAATAACAAAAACATAAAGTGGGACCAAGTAAACCAAGTCCTAACCGATATAAGCTGGGAAGATATACTAAGCAACACAGACCCCAACTTATGCCTAGAGCAGATTAACTTGGTGGCACTCGATGTATGCACAAGGCTTATTCCTCTAAGAAAAAGGAGGAGTAGATGTAAAATGGAAAGAGACAGGCGCTCCCTTTACAGGCGACGGAATAGAATAACAGAGTGGCTAAAAGAGGTCAATATATCTGAAATGCGTAGGGAGACACTGGTCAGAGAAATAGCAAGCATCGAAGTCAAGCTAAAGGAATCTTATAGGAGTCAGGAATCGTGGGAAGAACTAAAAGCCATAAATGAAATCAAAGAAACCCAAAGTATTTCTTCTCCTATGCCAAATCAAAGTCGAGAACAACGTCCAGTATTGGGCCCCTACTTAAACAAGATGGGTCCTACACAGATGACAGCAAGGAAATGAGTGAGCTACTCAAGTCCCAATATGACTCAGTTTTTAGCAAGCCGCTAACCAGACTGAGAGTCGAAGATCAAAATGAATTTTTTATGAGAGAGCCACAAAATTTGATTAACACAAGCCTATCCGATGTTATCCTGACGCCAAATGACTTCGAACAGGCGATAAATGACATGCCCATGCACTCTGCCCCAAGGCCAGACTCATGGAACTCCGTGTTCATCAAGAACTGCAAGAAGCCCCTATCACGAGCCTTTTCCATCCTATGGAGAGGGAGCATGGACACGGGGGTCGTCCCACAGTTACTAAAAACAACAGACATAGCCCCACTTCACAAAGGGAGCAGTAAAGCAACAGCAAAGAACTACAGACCGATAGCACTAACATCCCATATCATAAAAATCTTTGAAAGGGTCCTAAGAAGCAAGATCACCACCCATCTAGAAACCCATCAGTTACACAACCCAGGGCAACATGGGTTTAGAACAGGTCGCTCCTGTCTGTCTCAACTATTGGATCACTACGACAAGGTCCTAAATGCACTAGAAGATAAAAAGAATGCAGATGTAATATATACAGACTTTGCAAAAGCCTTCGACAAGTGTGACCATGGCGTAATAGCACACAAAATGCGTGCTAAAGGAATAACAGGAAAAGTCGGTCGATGGATCTATAATTTCCTCACTAACAGAACACAGAGAGTAGTCGTCAACACAGTAAAGTCCGAGGCAGGTACGGTGAAAAGCTCTGTTCCACAAGGCACAGTACTCGCTCCCATCTTGTTCCTCATTCTCATATCCGACATAGACAAGGATGTCAGCCACAGCACCGTGTCTTCCTTTGCAGATGACACCCGAATCTGCATGACAGTGTCTTCCATTGCAGACACTCCAAGGCTCCAGGCGGACATCAACCGAATCTTTCAGTGGGCTGCAGAAAACAATATGAAGTTCAACGATGAGAAATTTCAATTACTCAGATATGGTAAACACGAGGAAATTAAATCTTCATCAGAGTACAAAACAAATTCTGGCCACAAAATAGAGCGAAACACTAACGTCAAAGACCTGGGAGTGATCATATCGGAGGATCTCACCTTCAAGGACCATAACATTGTATCAATCGCATCTGCTAGAAAAATGACAGGATGGATAATGAGAACCTTCAAAACTAGGGATGCCAAGCCCATGATGACACTCTTCAGGTCACTTGTTCTATCTAGGCTGGAATATTGCTGCACACTAACAGCACCTTTCAAGGCAGGTGAAATTGCTGACCTAGAAAATGTACAGAGAACCTTCACGGCGCGCATAACGGAGATAAAACACCTCAATTACTGGGAGCGCTTGAGGTTCCTAAACCTGTATTCCCTGGAACGCAGGCGAGAGAGATACATGATTATATACACCTGGAAAATCCTAGAGGGACTAGTACCGAACTTGCACACGAAAATCACTCACTACGAAAGCAAAAGACTTGGCAGACGATGCAACGTCCCCCCAATGAAAAGCAGGGGTGTCACTAGCACGTTAAGAGACCATACAATAAGTGTCAGGGGCCCGAGACTGTTCAACTGCCTCCCAGCATACATAAGGGGGATTACCAACAGACCCCTGGCAGTCTTCAAGCTGGCACTGGACAAGCACCTAAAGTCGGTTCCTGACCAGCCGGGCTGTGGCTCGTACGTGGTTTGCGTGCAGCCAGCAGCAACAGCCTGGTTGATCAGGCTCTGATCCACCAGGAGGCCTGGTCACAGACCGGGCCGCGGGGGCGTTGACCCCCGGAAGTCTCTCCAGGTAAACTCCAGGTAAACTCTAAGCTGACTCTGTCGCACAATAATAAATCACACATTACTTATCGTAGTACTTTCGAGTACAATGAGGTACAGTAATGTACCAGATGGTACAGTAATGTACCAGATGGTACAGTAATGTACCAGATGGTACAGTAATGTACCAGATGGTACAGTAATGTACCAGATGGTACAGTTTATGGTTTGAGTATAAAATTGTACAGTATATTAAGTGAAGCGCTGAAAGCATAGTTTAAATAAGTTGTAGAGGGATATTGAACACTCTGAATACTGAAGTTGTGCATCTAGTGGTGTGTAGCAACTTAATACTGAAGTTGTGCACCTAGTGGTGTGTAGTAACTTAATACTGAAGTTGTGCACCTAGTGGTGTGTAGCAACTTAATACTGAAGTTGTGCACCTAGTGGTGTGTAGCAACTTAATACTGAAGTTGTGCACCTAGTGGTGTGTAGCAACTTAATACTGAAGTTGTGCACCTAGTGGTGTGTAGCAACTTAATACTGAAGTTGTGCACCTAGTGGTGTGTAGCAACTTAATACTGAAGTTGTGCACCTAGTGGTGTGTAGCAACTTAATACTTAAGTTGTGCACCTAGTGGTGTGTAGCAACTTAATACTGAAGTTGTGCACCTAGTGGTGTGTAGCAACTTAATACTTAAGTTGTGCACCTAGTGGTGTGTAGCAACTTAATACTGAAGTTGTGCACCTAGTGGTGTGTAGCAACTTAATACTGAAGTTGTGCACCTAGTGGTGTGTAGCAACTTAATACTGAAGTTGTGCACCTAGTGGTGTGTAGCAACTTAATACTGAAGTTGTGCACCTAGTGGTGTGCAGCAGCTTAATACTGAAGTTGTGCACCTAGTGGTGTGTAGCAACTTAATACTGAAGTTGTGCACCTAGTGGTGTGTAGCAACTTAATACTGAAGTTGTGCACCTAGTGGTGTGTAGCAACTTAATACTGAAGTTGTGCACCTAGTGGTGTGTAGCAACTTAATACTGAAGTTGTGCACCTAGTGGTGTGTAGTAACTTAATACTGAAGTTGTGCACCTAGTGGTGTGTAGCAACTTAATACTGAAGTTGTGCACCTAGTGGTGTGTAGCAACTTAATACTGAAGTTGTGCACCTAGTGGTGTGTAGCAACTTAATACTGAAGTTGTGCACCTAGTGGTGTGTAGGAACTAAATTCCGGCATCATTATTTTTATGTGAATATATTGTTAACTCTAGGCACCGTTTTTAGTCCATTAAAGTGCTTAGACTTTTAATAGTAGATTTCAGCTCTTCCAGTTGTAATTTAATTCCTAGTCCTGCTAATAAAATAAATAGCTTGTATTTCATCATACTTAACCCAGTAAGAAAAAACACTGTTCAAATATAAGTATGGTACAGGATAATTGGTCTAGAATTGTTACTGAAAAAAACTGTTACAAAGCCAGAAATTGTCTAGATACTAGATGAGTATTAATAAGTTGACACTCTTGTATTCTTTGGTGGATGTCTATGCTAATAGATAACACATTTGTAAATGTATGTATTTTTGGCAAGTACCGGTGGAAGTCATCAGTGAGGGAGTGAAGGTGCTCTGTGAGCTGTCATGAGCACCTGGCTGATGGCATCTTCTCTGATGACTGCAGGAAGTCGGTGGAATTGGGTCGCATTTCCATTTTGAAGCTTTCTTACTGGTAGCCACAGTTTTGCAATGAATGCATTGCTGTTGTCTGCAAGGTGAATAATGTTGCTCCGATGACCATATAGTTCAAAGATGGTGCCATGCATGCCAAATGAGTCTGAAATGCTGGCATGCTTATCCTGATGAGTAACTTGCTGTATGATTGGTCAGGGAAGTCTCCACTGTATCATTTAACTCATAGAACCGAGTGAGCATGTCGCCCTTGGACAACCAGCGGACTTGTGCATGAGACAACAAAGCTTAGTGCTCAGCATCCGTGTTTTAACACAGTTTACAGGTAAGACGCGTGCTCTGGGCTGATTCTTTGATGAAGCTGGCCGTTTTGATGATGGTCTCTAAGTGATCAAGCAGGGCTGCTGTTAATGTACTGGAAGCAAGTGCTTTTCATTGAATCATGCAGAGCTGAAGTTACCATTGAGGATTACCATCTCTTAGAATGGCTTATGAGGCTGATTCTGGGAGAATAAGGTAGCGTAAAATATTGCTGGAAACTGGAACCTCAAGGCTTCCTTGGCTAGCCGCTGAGTAAACCAGCTCTCTACCATTAACACCCGCATGAGTAACGTACCAGCAACACATGATAAAATACCAACAGCACATAACTAGACAATAGCAACCCAGCAACACAAAACAAGGTACCAGCAATACAAGGTATAAGTACCACACAAGGTGCCAGGAGCACATAATAAGATACCAGTAACACAAGAAGATACCAACTACACACACAAGACACCAGCAGCACACAACGAAGTACCAGCAAACATAAGATACTAGCAACACGTAACAAGGTAAAGTAACACATTACAAAGTACCAACAATACATAATAAGGTGCTAGCAACACATAACAAGGCACCGGTAACAAAGCGCCTCTGAGAATTGCAAAGTACCAGCAATCCATAACAAGGTACCAGCAATCCATAAGAAGATAACAGCAACCCATAACAAGATACTAGAAACACATAGTTAGGTGCCAGCAACACAACAAAGTCTCCCTGGGAATAACAAAGATTAAAATCGTGTGTAAAATAAGGCGATCACGTTGGTTTGTTATGGGACGCCATAACTGATTCCACGAACAAGATACACAACAGGAGGAACTGAAAGTAACAAGATAAAGACGAAACCTTAAGTGAAGAGAGGAAGCCCTGAATGGAGAGGGGGGAAGCCCTGAATTAAGAAGGGGTTGGGGAAGGGGCAGTCCAGCCGTTGGAGTTAAAGTATAGCAGTTAATGTACATCCATAGTCAAGTTACATAAGAACAATGTTGGGACCTGGTGGTAGAAATCTGACTGGTCTTTTGAGAGTGATTTACTAAGGAATCTATACTTTAAGCGTTTATTTAGTTTCGTCACCTAATTGTACTCCCATATCTCAATTATCTCGTATCTTCCCAGCTATTTTAGTATCAGATCCCTTTCTCTTTTATCAAGCATATTGTTTGTAAAAAATATTACAATGTAAAATAGTGGAATAATGTATTTAAACTCGCTTTTAATTTGTTGTTCTGTATAAGATCTACAATCTATAACATATGGCTAGAGGACAGCTCCCATGGGGAACATTTACCACATGGCTTCCATAAATATTTTTTTTTCTTTGCTTAGTATACAATGTGCAGTATACATGTGGTAACATATTATTATACACAAAGAAAGCCACTAGCATTCATGAGCATTTGGAACAAACAACGAGACGAGTTCCCTGGCGGAGTTAAGGTGTGAAGCAGTCCAGACGGCTATCCTCGCAAGTAGAGAAACTGGAGACCCAGTCTCAGGGTATCACAGCCTAGTGACCACTACCACCAGACTGTGTACTGGCTGGCACCCAGCCTAGTGACCACCACCACCAGATTGTGTACTGGTACTCAGCCTAGTGACCACCACCACCAGACTGTGTACTGGTACCCAGCCTAGTGACCACCACCACCACCACCACCAGATTGTGTACTGGCACCCAGCCTAGTGACCACCACTACCAAGTTGTGTACTGGTACCCAGCTTAGTGACCACCACCACCAGATTGTGTACTGGTGCCCAGCCTAGTGACCACCGCCACCAGGCTAGGTCTCCGGATACTAGCGTGCAGTGTGTCTCTGGTTTCCACACATATATAATATCACGTTTCACTAATCAGACAACATTTTCACCAAGGGCTAGTCACTCCTAATTTTGTACAGGCTGGACCAGTAACCCACCAGAAAGTCTTCGTTAAATGACAAAAAGGAAAGAGCTCACTTTGCGCGCCATCTTGTGGTTATGATCCGCATCTCAATGAACTGTTATATTTCTCCAGTACATGTCTGGAATAACACGTCAGGTCGGTCAAATAAGCTTCATTTATTTTTTTTTCTTCCTCAAAACAGTTACCGAATACATTCAAAGTTACACTCGCGTGAGCAGCGGTGTGACCCTTGTGGGTTTAGCGCTTAGTTATGATTACAATAATTTTATATTCATGTGAATTAACGTGGTATTAGATTATAATCTATGTGAAGCGGTAAATGCCCACAGTTCATTCCTTTCCTAGTGGTATGTGTGGCCCTTACGGGTTTAGCGCTTGGCTACGCTTATAATCTCCCTAGCTGTAGTAACTGATTTTCCGAAGCTTTGACTCTATGCAAATCCTGAGTTTTGTACCACAACATAGCAACCTACTCCAGCCTAGCCAAAATTAACGTAACATTTTTAGAAGCTTAATCCTATTTTGACTATTCAAGGACCCTAAATATACTGACCAAGTTTAAACGTTAATAAAGTATATGGATTTTTGAATGTTCAGAATGATTTACTCTTGAGTTTATGCAGTGAAGAATATATACTCGGATTGTTGGGCCAAACGATGGTTGCGGAATGATGCAAGCTGACCAGCTGACAAGCTGACAAGCTCAGCCTCTTACAAAGCAAGAGATACAGACACGCACAGACACGCACAGATACGCACAGACACGCAGACACGCACAGAGGGTAAAGAGACGCAAGGAGGAAAGAGAGGCAATGATGAAGATGAGCAGGACCCAGACACGGGAGGAAGGGCAAACACACCCCGCAGAAACTCCCGCAGAAGGACTCCAACCGCAACAATCCCAACGCAACTGAGCAATCTAAACCAGAACCCACACACTGTTCCCTCTGTCACCAACCCCCACATCACAAACTTCACCCCAACAGCTGCCCCTATGGGCATTCTGACCCCACCCCCCTCATCACAAACCCCACCCACACCACAGACTCCCATAGGCCCCTACCAAGGCTCTCACTCCCCCAACCCCAATATTCTACCAGGACCACAGTGATAGAAAAGAAGCTGAAGGTTTGGTACACAAACGCGGACGGAATAACAAATAAATATGAGGAGTGGCACGAAAGAATCAGCTAGAAAACCCCAGACATCATAGCAGCCACAAAAACGAAACTCGCTGAGACAATAACAGATGCAATCTTCCCACCGGGATATCAGATCCTGAGGAAAGATAGAAGGAGTAGACGGGGAGGAGGGGTTGCACTGCTCATAAAAAACCGATGGGGATTTGAGGAAATGGAAGGCATGGACATTATTGGAGAAAGGGACAACACAGTAGGTACAATTCAGTCTGGAGAACATAAAGTAGTCATTGGAGTGATGTATAACCCACCACAGAACTGCAGGAGGCCAAGAGAGGAGTACGAAGAAAACAACAGAGCGATGGTGGACACACTGGCTGAGGTGGCAAGAAAAGCTCACTCGAGCAGAGCAAAGTTACTGGTAATGGGCGATTTCAACCACAGGGAGATCGACTGGGAAAACCTGGAGCCACATGGGGGTCCCGAAACATGGAGAGCCAAGATGATGGATGTGGTACTTGAAAACCTCATGCATCAACATGTCAGGGACACTACCAGAGAGAGAGGGGAGGATGAGCCAGCAAGACTGGAACTTGTGTTCACCCTGAGCAGTTCAGACATTGAGGACATCAATTACGAGAGGCCCCTTGGAGCTAGCGATCACGTGGTTCTGAGTTTTGCTTATATAGCAGAGCTACAAGCGGAGAAGGTAACAGGAATTGAATGGGAAAAGCCAAACTACAAAAAGGGTGACTACACAGGTATGAGGAATTTCCTGCAGGAGGTTCAGTGGGACAGAAAACTGGTAGGAAAATCAGTAAACGAGATGATGGAATATGTCACAACAAAGTGCAAGGAGGCAGAGGAAAGGTTTGTTCCCAAGGGAAATAGAAATAATAGGAAGACCAAAGTGAGTCCTTGGTTTACCCGAAGGTGTAGGGAAGCAAAAACTAAGTGCACCAGAGAATGGAAAAGGTACAGGAGACAAAGAACTCAGGAAAATAAGGAGATTAGTAGAAGAGCCAGAAACGAGTATGCACAGATAAGGAGGGAGGCCCAGCGACAGTACGAGAATGACATAGCATCGAAAGTCAAGTCTGACCCGAAACTGCTGTATAGCCACATTAGGAGGAAGACAACAGTCAAAGGCCAGGTGATAAGGCTGAGGAAAGAAGATGGAGAACTCACAAGAAACGATCAAGAAGTATGTGAGGAGCTCAATATGAGCTTTAAGGAAGTATTTACAGTGGAGACAGGAAGTCCTCTGGGGGGACAGAACAGAGGTGGACACCAGCAAGGAATATACCAACAAGTGTTGGATGACATACATACAAACGAGGAAGAGGTGAAGAAGCTGCTAAGGAGCATCGATACCTCAAAGGCGATGGGACCGGACAACATCTCCCCATGGGTCCTTAGAGAGGGAGCGGATATGCTGTGTGTGCCACTTACCACAATCTTCAGCACATCCCTGGAAGCTGGGCAACTACCGGAGGTATGGAAGACGGCAAATGTAGTTCCCATTTTTAAAAAAGGAGACAGAAAAGAGGCACTAAACTATAGACCTGTTTCACTGACGTGTATAGTATGTAAAGTTATGGAGGAGATTATCAGGAGGAGAGTGGTGGAGCACCTGGAATGGAACAGGAGTATAAACGCCAACCAGCACTGATTCATGGAAGGCAAATCCTGTGTCACAAACCTTCTGGAGTTTTGTGATAAAGTAACAGAAGTAAGACACGAGAGAGAGGGGTGGGTTGGTTGCATCTTCTTGGACTGCAAGCAGGTCTTTGACACAAGAGATTAGTGCAGAAGCTAGTGGATCAGGCGCATATAACAGGAAGGGCACTGCAATGGATCAGAGAATACCTGACAGGGAGGTAACAATGAGTCATGGTACGTGATGAGGTATCACAGTGGGCACCTGTGACGAGCGGGGTCCCACAGGGGTCGGTCCTAGGACCAGTGCTATTTTTGGTATATGTGAACGACATGATGGAAGGATTAGACTCAGAAGTGTCCCTGTTCGCAGATGATGTGAAGTTAATGAGGAGAATTAAATCAGATGAGGATCAGGCAGGACTTCAAAGAGACCTGGACAGACTGGACACCTGGTCCAGCAACTGGCTTCTCGAATTTAACCCCGCCAAATGCAAAGTCATGAAGATCGGGGAAGGGCACAGAAGACCGCTGACAGAGTATAGGCTAGGTGGCCAAAGACTGCAAACCTCGCTCAAAGAGAAAGATCTTGGGGTGAGTATAACACCGAGCATGTCTCCGGAAGCACACATCAACCAGATAACTGCTGCGTCATATGGGCGCCTGGCAAACCTGAGAACAGCGTTCCGATACCTTAGTAAGGAATTATTGAAGACACTGTACACCGTGTACGTCAGGCCCATACTGGAGTATGCAGCACCTGTTTGGAACCCGCACTTGATCAAGCACATCAAGAAATTAGAAAAAGTGCAAAGGTTTGCGACAAGGTTAGTTCCAGAGCTAAGGGAAATGTCCTATAAAGAAAGGATAAGGGAAATCGGCCTGACGACACTGGAGGAGAGGAGGGTCAGGGGAGACATGATAACGACATATAAAATACTGCGCGGAATAGACAAGGTGGACAAAGACAGGATGTTTCAGGGAGGGGACACAGAAACAAGAGGTCACAATTGGAAGTTGAAGACTCAGATGAGTCAAAGGGATGTTAGGAAGTATTTCTTCAGTCATAGAGTTGTCAGGCAGTGGAATAGCCTAGAAAGTGACGTAGTGGAGGTGGGAACCATACATAGTTTTAAGACGAGGTTTGATAAAGCTCATGGAGCAGGAAGAGAGAGGACCCAGTAGCAACCAGTGAAGAGGCGGGGGCCAGGAGCTAAGACTCGACCCCTGCAACCACAAATAGGTGAGTACAAATAGGTGAGTACAGACACGCATACGCACGCAAACACACACACACACACACCTACTTGCCACAAAACATACACCGAGGTGTGTGTGTGTGTCTCTCTCTCTTTCTCAGTGTATATACCTCATTCTACTTTAATCCTTACTTTAGGATTTAAGGTATTCTTGACTGGTAACATTACCGTCTTAATAACCCTTTGAATAGTCGATAGAATTTAAGCCCAGCTAATTACCCAATTGCTTGTGGAGTTCGATTAAATTTCCAGCTAGTTTGTTCACCGTTTTCTAAACCACAAGTAATTAATGGTGCATCTTGGTGCACAATAATCACATTCTTCAGCACTGCCGTTCAGAGTACAAACTGCTTTATAGACAAATGCCGCGAACTCGCGTGAAACATTGCGTTTCCATGTGGCTCGTTTTTTCTTCTGAATCGTTGCAACTGTTCCAAACGAGGGATCAATTTCCGGCCGATTGCACCACAGTTCCACCAGGGAGCACTTTCTGACTCTCTGCAACACTGTTTTGCTAGGGAACGATTTCTGGTTCACTGCAACACTGCTCCCCTATAGGAGCACTTTCTGGCTTTCTGCAACACTGCTCCACCATTGGAACACTTTCTGGCTCTGCAACACTGTTCTATCATAGGAACACTTTCTGGCTCTGCAGCACTGCTCCACCATGGGAACATATTCTGGCTCTGCAACACTCTTCTATCATAGGAACACTTTTTGGCTCTCTGCAACACTGCTCCACCATAGGAACACTTTTTAGCTCTCTGCAACACTGTTCCACCATAGGAACACTTTCTGGCTCTCTGCAACACTGCTCCAATCATGGGAACACTTTCTAACTCGCTGTTCCACAAAGGAACGCTTGCACTTATTATTTATGAACCCACTTTTCTCCAAGTGGTCTAAGACTCTCCTTCAGATTACCTTACATGGTAAACAAGTAAAACTGGACTGTAGTTCAACACTTCCTGCATGTCTCCTTAAATATACATGCATGGGCCACATTTCGCTGTCTTTCAGATCTCCGGCAACTGTTTCGTGTCCATTGACTTATCGTGGATCTTAGCTAGCTTTTCAGACAGTGCATCTGCTCGCTCTCGTGGAATTCATGGGGACACATTTTCAAGTCCACATTGCCCTTGATGTATCCTGAATGGTATCTAGTACCTGTCGGTTGTATCTTTATCTTCGGAGTGTCTGATACAGCGGCTGTATCCACTGAGAACATGTCTTACACATGGTTTGTACAACACCTTACAGATTTTGTCATTTCTCTTGAGCTCTTTCCCCCTCAACAGCATCAAGGATGCTGGTGAGGGGCCCTTGATCTTGGAAATTGGATCTGTGCTCCAGCTCCCTGGCTGTATGACCCTTGTGGATTTAGCGCTTAGTTATGATTATGATAATAATCCGGTTCCTTTAATTGAGCCTGAATGCTTTCCATCCCCTCCCCTACCCACAGGCGCTGTATAATCCCTACGGCTTTAGCGCTCCTTCATTTTTTTACTCCTCTCAGTATCTTTAGTTGAACCATAACCTCTTCGTCTGGTTTTGAAGTTCTGCTCCGCCACCCCCAGGCACTTTCCAGCTAGGTATTCTATTACGCCATTCATTGAATTTCATTCCCTTTTCCCAGTGCACTGCATTCAGTTGTTAGTCGCGTCGCGTGAGTGGCTAGTTTATTGTGCACCAGCAGCTCATGCTGTGAGTGCTAGCACAAAAAAAAAACAAACACGATTACAGAGGTCACAATGGGTCTTTATCAGACCCCACTAGACATAGTTACATCACGAAAAACCATATTAGTCAATTTATATACTGCAGTTTCTTTATATAACTAATGAACACAATACATTATGGAGTTACAATCTCAAAAATCGTTTATCTTAATACCATTAAAAACATTAGCCATTATTGGCTGCAGTCTCTTAAAAAAAACAATTCATTCGTCTAGAAGATATACTAGTGGATATACTCTCAAGATTTCAGATATCTTATTATTAACAATAAAATATTTTGCTATATCTTGAGGAGTTTGTATGGAGGTATCTCTGAAAGGCTGGATGTTTGTACATTCTAAGACCTACTGTTCCAATGTAATGTCCCTGTCTCTGTCCATACACTTCGGATATGATATCATTGGCATCTCTATTCAAACCATACTGCCAGAGATACTTATAGCCTAGCCTCAGTCAAGCAGTAACATCTTTTAATCTGCTGGCCTTGCTATTTTCTTCATTTGATACGGTATGTTTAACTTGACACATCTCATTATGATGGTCATTTGATCTGCATGTTCCTATTTGTACTGTTCAACTTTCTTCAGATTCCTTTGCTAGTGCCTTTCTGACAATTTTTTTTTTTAAATTTTGCATTACATTTAGGATTTCTTTTATCTCTTCAGATTTCCCTCTTCTGAATTCAGGTTCCTTGCGCCCTCCACCTCCTGTTCTTCTCCTCTCAATATTTAGGTCCAAAAGAAATTCGAAAATCAGTACTGTATGGTAGCTAGCGACCAGGAGACTCTTCGTCCGTCACATGTATTTTTGTTAAATGCCAAATCCAGCCTTGCTTTCTCATCTCTCACTCTCTCTTTTGTTGTGTCCTTAACATGCTGACACAAAAAGTTTTCCCCGACCACATCCATCATCTTGGTTCTCCACACCTCCAGCCCTCCAAGTCGGTCCCAGTTCTCCCAGTTTAACTCATTCTGGTTCAGATCTCCCATGATTATTAACACTGCTTTACCCCTGTTAGCTTTCCTTGTTGCTTTAGCTATGATGTCAACTATTGTCTCCAAAAACCTGTCTTGGCTTCCTACTGTTAGGTGATGGGTTGTAGATCACTGTTACTACTTTGGATCCCCCAATCCTGATTGTGTCCACTGTGTTGTCATTTGACTCATTATTGTTTATCCTGTGTGTGTCTTAGTTATCATTTGTCAAAGGTATATGTCACTAAGACACTTGTCGTGTGTGTGTGTGTGTGTGTGAGAGAGAGAGAGAGTGTATGTATCTGCTTCAGATATAATGATCATGGAAAAATAAATGTAAAATATCATCGTCGCTACACTTATGTGTTTCTTGTACTAGTGTGGCTCTCACCGTCGCTACATCTGGCAGTACACATTTCTGTTGGCTGCCTCTGGATTTCCTGGAACTAGATGTGCAAAATCACTCGTGTTGGTATCGTTCATTTCATTCCACGTTCCGTTACTAGACAAAGATTTCTTCGAGTTGTGTGAATGAAAGTTTTATTAGGCACAGATTTACTATAGCGACGAGAATGGACGAGCAGGTGCATGAAACACTATCTGCGAGGCTTTCACGAAGCCGAAGTCGAGTCTATTTAAGGGTTGCGAATACGGTGTTCGCGGATAAACAAACTGTTGCTGGAGTATTGATGCCAGGTGATGATTACCCTCATTTAAACACCTAAATATGGGCTTATCTTTTAAAAATGTTGTCGATACTGCAAGGCATAAGGTAATATTTTAGGAAGAGAATCCGATGTGGCAGAAAATATGCGATGGCATTCTATGTGGAACTAGTGGAAACGAAAATATAATCTGGCGGTTTGTGAGGTTAGGCAACTGGTAGCGGGCGGTGGCGGCGGCGGTGACGGCGGCGGCGGGGACTTGACGAACCGGTCAAAAGGGCAAGGTGAGGGGAACTCCCTCTCGTTACCTCAGAAAGAACAACTTATTCACGTTCATCTTCAGCTTTCCTGTTTATTATCTTAAATCCTCAGCTGCTCCAACGCTGTGAGATAAACTAGACAGTTACTAGGCCAGAACGACGCCAGTTCGTCGAGTGTGAGGTGAGGTAAGATGAGTGCAGACGCCAGGCTCGCCAGCCTCCGACGTACACAACGTGCTGACGCTGCTAGGTGGGAGGCTGGAGTGAACCTAATGGCACCAGCATTGTGCAAAGGGAAGGGTGAAAGTGGGTGCTTCTAATGCCAAAATCAATGTGCCTGGGGATGAGACGAGAAGTGCCCTTAGTAGCACCAACATTGTGCAAGAGGAAGTGGTGAGGAGTGTCTCTTACGTCGTAACAAAAAACTGAGATTGGGGAAGGGGCTCATTGGGAGGAAATTTGGGTTAACATCACATTGCTGATGTATCCAAGTCTGACAAAAAATTCAGGGGGGGAGAGACTATTTAGTTCCAAACATCAGGAAAGGGAAGCAACGGGAGTAGTTAGAAGGAAAGAGTGTGTCCCTAACACCGTAAATACATTGACTGGAAAGTAGGAGGGGAAGCGGGTTCCTCTAGAGTCTAGAGTCATGTCCTGTGCTAGGGGAAGTAGGCTTCTTCATCCTTACAATGGGGAAAGAGGCGGACAGCTAAGAAAGGAAAGGGGTTCCTCTATCGTCCTACACTGAGGTAGGGGAAGGGGGCGTGCTCATCGTCCTACACTGAGGTAGGGGAAGGGAGCGTGCTCATCGTCCTACACTGAGGTAGGGGAAGGGGGCGTGCTCATCGTCCTACACTGAGGTAGGGGAAGGGGGCGTGCTCATCGTCCTACTCTGAGGTAGGGGAAGGGGGCGTGCTCATCGTCCTACACTGAGGTAGGGGAAGGGGGCGTGCTCATCGTCATCAACTCAGGTAAGGGGAAGGGGCGGACAAGTATGAAGGGAAGGGGGGAATGGGGTGCTCCTAACGTCACACAAACTTCCTCAGCATATTGATTTTCTATCGGCGTTTGCTGCCATTCCACAGTGGCCTGCCTCTCCCTCATCCTCTCTCCCTCATCCTCTCTCCTTCATCCCCTCTTCCTCATCCCCACTCCTCCACAATACGCCCAAACAGACTCCCCCCTCCACTCCCTCTCCCATTCTTCCTCTCTCCATCTACCTACCTGAGAGATCTCTCTCCCGTTCCTCTCCCCCACTCACACTCCTCTGCCTCTCTCCCTTTCTACCTGTCTGACAAACTACGCACTTCCCACACGCCGCCCTGGACCTGTGGACATACCTTCTTGCAGTCTGCTGTAGTTTGCTCCTTTTGGCGACGTTATAATAATGAAAATAAGTCACAGTGTTTGATTTTATTGTGTTATCTTAGGTCACCTCATCATCAAGTATCGTTGTTCCATGAGTATAACATCTGTACACCGTCACAACCATTGTATACAATGGTACTATTGTTTGTTAAATATTTGTTGATTTAACTGAAGATTATTATAACTATTATTATATTAATTATTATTATTATATTTATTTTCATTATTATAATTATTATGAAAATAATTTTATTATTATTATTATTATTATTATTATTATTATTATTATTATTATTATTATTATTATTATTATTATTATTATTATTATTATTATTATTATTAATGTTTCTAGTTGATAACAAAATAATCCTGAGTTGCCTAAGCTTACTATGTTTCTCTTATAAGTTATAAATGTGAAAAAAAGTTACTGGGGTGGTTGTGGAGGACTCATGCCCCTGTACCCGCCTTGTCAGGAGGTGGAAGTGGGGGACTCACACCCCGGCACATGCATAATGAGGAAGCAAGTGTGGGGGAGATAGACCCCAACACCAGACTTGTCAGGAAACGACAGTGGGGGTATTCACAACCCCCCATCCCCACACCCACTTTGTCAGGAGGCAGGTGGTGGGGGAGACAGATCTACACACCCGGCTTATCAGGAGATGGGGAGTGGAGGACTAGCAACCCCAGGATACACCTTGTCAGGAGGTGGGTATGAGAGAGATGCACCCACGTTACCAGGAGGCAGGTGTGTGAGACTAATATCCTTACACCTGCATTGTCAGGAGGCAGGTGTATGAGACTACCATCCCTACATCTGTATTGTCAGGAGGCAGGTGTGTGAGACTAACATCACTACACCTATATTGTCAGGAGGCAGGTGTGGGGGAGATAGACCTCCACACCAGACTTGTCAGGAAACGAAAGTGGGACATTCACAACCCCCCTCCCCAAACTCACCCTATCAGGAGGCAGGTGGTGGGGGACTCACACCTACCTTGTCAGGAGGCAGGTGTGGGGGACTCACACCTTTACACTTACCTTGTCAGGAGGCAGGTGTGGGGGACTCACACCCCTACACCTACCTTGTCAGGAAGCAGGTGTAGTGACTCGCACCCTTACACGTACCTTGTCAGGAGGCAGGTGTGGGGACTCACATCTCTACACCTGCCTTGTCAGGAGGCAGGTGTGGGGGGCTCACACTTCAGTACCCACCTGGTGAGGAAGCAGGTGGATGTATCTTAATTTTCGGTTTTATGGTATAACAGGATCAATTTCAACTGGGCTGAATTAGTGTAGCAAAAATTTATCAGCTTAGGTTGAAACATTAGTGTTCCTGAATCATTATAAAGAGTGATGTGTCACTGTACATGGTGAAAATGAAAAAAAATCTCATTTCCCAAGGGGCGCCGCCCCCATTTTAAAATATTTAAACGCCATATAGTCTCAAATCTGCTCCTGGGTATAAGGAAGCCTGGGATAAAATTTGATTGTATTGGCTTTCATGGACTCTGCCTTAACGAAAAGCACACACACAAACAAGCAAACAAAAAACAATACAAACAAACAAACAATTAAAGAGACAAACTTTAATAACTATATTATTATTATTGCTATTATTATTATTGTTGCTGCTATTACTACTACAACTATTACCACGGCTACGACTACAACAACTACTGCTACTACAACTACTATTAGTACAACTACTACTACTACTACTACGACATGGACTACTACTACTACTACCACTATTATTATTGCAATATTGCTGGCCACACCCGTTACAGAGTGAATGGTGTTAGAATATGAACCCAGGGCAGCACCTGACAGTCTCTCAGCCACCTGACATAAGAACAAAAGAATATAAGAAAGGAACACTGCTACAGGCCTACTGGCTTATGCGGATGAAGACCACATGTAGATCATAGAACTTGTCTGTGTGGAACTAATTGGAAAAGAAAATAAATTAAGAGAAGAGTAAAGAATGGAGAGCAGAGGGAAGAGAATGCAGGTATCAATACCATGATATGATAATAGCTGGTCTGGAGAGCAAATTGGTTAATGAGTGGAACACAGAGTTCAATATTTTCTGGGATAATACTGTGGAAATTTGAAAGAAAAAAAGATGGAAAGAATAGCATGGAACAGGAGAAAAGGGCGCTAATTGATCAAAGACATAAAAAAGAACGTAAGAAAAACTGGAGACTATGTAGAAAATGAGGCAGGGGCAAGGAAAGGAGGTAATAATGAAGAAAAAAAAGCACAAGCAGAGGAATCAGGAAGATACAAAGGAGAATATTCATTAATATAGATACTCTCAAGAGATGAAGAGGTACAGGAGACGTTAAGAGAGTTAGCGAGGACACTAGTGACAACAGATAAGGCAATCTAGAGGGAAAGATTATGCGAGGAAGAAAGAGGGAGGTCACTGATGATCGATAGATTTGAGGAGACTGACGGCAGGACAGGAAGGAAGATATGGGGAAGGAGGAGGAACATAAAATTATATCGATCAACTAGTGTATAGAAGGAGAATAAGAACTAGAGAAGATAAAAAGCTCTCAGAGGACTGGAACGAACTCCCAGGGCAAGCAGCACCCAGTCATACTAACCTTGTGATCACAGTTTGCTTGAACTAGGATTTTGGAAACAGAAAACGTTTTTGAAGAATACAGGATATCACGGTATTGAAATAGAGAAGGAATAATTGATGGAGAGCATAAGAGGTCCTCAGAAACTGGAAAGTGAGAGAGAACATGTAGCAAAGTGAATGAACACTGGGGTTCAAGAAATTTCTCAAGGCTCACCCACTACTCATCTCATAGCAGGGTCAGTTCAAGACGATCTACAACCCATAATCAAATAGTAGGAAACTATGGCAGAAACATGAAGACAGCAAAGCAATGACTGACAGTATAATATAAACAGCAAGAATAACCTATGTGGCAAAAGCAAAGCTAATAATAAAAAAAAATAGATTTTGAGAATTGGGACCTATGTAGAGGGCCTGAAACAAGAAGAGCTGGGATGGTGGAGGTGGTGATGGAAAATTTTATGTGTCAGCATGTCAAGAACTCAATAAGAGACAGAGAGAAGGAGAGAGAGTGAGGAGGGGATGAGGCAACAAGAATGACTCTGGTATTTACCATCAATTTACTTGAAATAATAGCTTTCATGATGAATAAGACATATGTGCAACACTTAAGAATATTTCTTATACCAATGCTTACAAACACACACACGCGCGCGCGTGTGTGGAATAGATAAAATGGACAGAGACAGGATGTTCCAGAGATGGGACACAGAAACAAGGGGTCACAACTGGAAGTTGAAGACTCAGGCGAGTCGAAGGGATGTTAGGAAGTACTGCTTCAGTCATAGAGTTGTCAGGAAGTGGAATAGTTTGGGAAGCGATGTAGTGGAGGCAGGATCCATACATAGCTTTAAGCAGAGATACGATAAAGCTCATGGTTCAGGGAGAGTGACCTAGTGGCGACCAGTGAAGAGGCGGGGCCAGGAGTTTGGACTCGACACCTGCAACCTCAACTAGGTGAGAACTAGGTGAGTGCACACACACACACACACACACACACACACACACACACACACACAAAACACACACACACACACACACACACACACACACACACACACACACACACACACACACACACACACACACACACACACACACACACACACACACTGACTGTGCAACAGGCTTTACCACTCGAATACAGTATTAAATTGGAGACAGTGGAAGAAGTGATGAGGTAATATAATGATATTCAGTCCTTTAGTCTTGAAAAGTTGTTAGATGTTCTGTCCTTTAACCTTCATTATGGGGAGCGCTCAACCCGTAGGATTATACAGCGCATCAGGGGAGTGGGGTGGAAGGTACTCAAGCTCAATTCAGGGAACCGGAGCACAGATCCAATTCCCTAGATTAAGAGCCCCTCACCAGCATCAAGGAACCTCCCTTGAGGGGATTAAAGAAGTTCAGTCCTTATCATAAACACAGGTACGCAATTCTAAAGACTGTTGTGTGTGACTGTAACTCAAGTCTGATAACAAAGGTCAACCCAAGCTATTAAAGGCAAAGACAACACAATACGTTAGTTTTTTCTTTACATGTATATTCCTTTCACCAAAATATTTACATTATTTACAGTGTTACACAATCAGCAGAAAAGAAATAATGAGAAAGACAACAGAGCCACTGATTACGGTCTGTTTTACACCTCAAAATAGACCAGTAGGTGAGTGTATACAACCAATGTTAGTGAGCATCTGCTGCCCGGCTGGATGGTATAGCGTAACCTCAACTTGACTCGGGTCAGACTCTCACCCAATAGGTTTACTTGAGCTGGACAGCACACCAGAGCAGCTGGGCCCCTAAATAACCTGCTCCAGTCTAAGTGCCAGTTGGGACTGGTCGAGAGAGCATGACAATGGGTGTGATGAACGTGTAATATATTGTAATGTACTCTGCGCAAGCCACAGTGCCTTGATCTAAAATAGGGGCATGAGAACAGAGACATATTTTGGTGCCAAAGTGGAGGTCCAGCAGTTATCACAGGTAGAATAAATCCTTTAGACAAAGTAGATCATACTTATAAATAGGGCAAGTGGTTAGCAACAGATTTATAGAAGATATCCTTTGTGCCTTGGTGCTGTCAGACAAATATCACTCAGCAATGGTTTACAGAACTGACAACCTGATAAATAAGACACATGTATCGTGTTTGCCGAAATGTTTCACTTTTGCAGCAGACTTTATTAATCGAATACAGTGACGACTTTAATACTACCTCCAGTATTATCGGTGCCTCTGTGTTAGAGTGATACAGCCTACTACACATTGCACATGTGTCTTATCCATGAACTCGGTGGTATGGTGTTTGATATGATAGCTGCCATACAATGCTGAATTTCAAGCACCTTGCGGAAGTAAGCATCAAGGGAAGAATAGTAGGTGGGATATGGGAGATAACGTTTTCAAGAAAGTAAATGAGAAAAGGAATGGAAGGCAAATCAATGGATAAGATGGAGTACCTATACACAAATAACCCGCTCATAGGGGAGACAAACTTTATGACGACGTTTCGGTCCGACTTGGACCTGGTCGAAAATGCCTTGGAGAACTTAATTCCCATAAGAAGAGAAAACTGATAAAAGGCTAAGACAATCTGTAGTTCAACCAAAGATACAGAGAGAAAGAAGAGTTGAGGATCATGCAGAAATTACCAAGGGAAGGACGGGAGAAAACAAGGAATTCAGCAGTAGAACCAGTGACTGGTATGCGAGGGAGGGAAGTGAAACTGGGTAATAGGTTGAGAATGATATAGCAGCTAAAGCCAAGTCTAAACCGAAATTGCTTCCCAGGCAAATCAGAAGAAAAGATAGAGTAGAATACCAGGTAATATGACCAAAGAGGAAGGAGAAGAACTCATAAGAATCAACAAGGAAACCCGTGAGTTGATCAAGCAGTCTGGGGAGGTATTCTTAGTGTCAGAAAGACAAACACCATAGCGTCCAGGAAAAAGAAAGACAAAAATAAGAACAGCTATATTTCTATAATGTAAGGTACAGGATACAGTTGAAATAGGATTAATATATATATATATATATATATATATATATATATATATATATATATATATATATATATATATATATATATATATATATATATATATATATATATATATATATATATATATATATATATATATATATATATATATATATATATATATATATATATATATATATATATATATATATATATATATATATATATATATATATATATATATATATATATAATATAGGGAGGTACCATCTCTAGAACTGTTATAGGGACCCTCATCCTCAGAGAAAAGAATAAACTTGCTTCAGGAAAAACTCAAGGTTCTCCCTGAAGCTGTTTGAGAATTTTCTCCTACCACCCCCTATATTTAATTAATATTTTATTTAAAGACAAAATACATTGACAAAACATTCACAAAGATACAATAGAAAGTAAAACAACATAGGTAACTCAGAGCTACATCTCGAATACTTCGTCCAGCTCCCTGGCGATGGGCCGCATGCCCAGAATGCTGCAGGCATTTCCTCTCTGGATCGCAACACTGAGTCTCTGAAAGAGGAAGCTGGTCGCCCTGTGGTCCTTGGTTTCTATGATGAGATTTTCACCCAGCTCTTTGAGGAACTTTAGAGCACACTTGCCCCATGCACCAAGGGTCTCCGACCCTATTGGGATGAAGTTATAGCAAGAGGGAAGGTCTTCATATTTGCGGATCTTCTGGGTCTCCCTGTGGCTGGCAGCCCCACCTCCTTCCACTACAGAGTATGGCAAGTAGGTGTCTGCCAATGTGGCAGCACAGGTGTAGTCCCAGGCAATCTGCTTTCCATCCTTCCAAGGTAGCATAGTGGCTCCATCAGGACGCTTTTGACTTCCGTCAGACCTCTGCACTTGGGGTTCCCGTTGAGCTGGGCAACGGGCTGTGGCGAGGCTTCTCTTTATGATGTCATTGACCTCCTCATGCCTGGCATACTTCCCTTCTGCTGTGTGACACACGAGACCATGAAGTCCGAATTGATCAGCTGTCGCCCTGCCGCAAATACACCTATGTTCGGTGAGGATGGGGGCGGCTAGGCGAAGAGCAACACCAATCCGAATGGCCTGTGGGTCTAGTCGAGTGTCCAAGGAGGAATTGGGAACAACTAACAGGAAATCTCCTAAGTGTGGTGCCTTCACTGCCAGGAGACAAGCTATGTACTTTCCTGAGGCATTGGAGAGCATTGTGTTAGCGATTTTTTCCATGATCGGTTTGTCCCAGTGGGACTGTTTGTGTTCTTTGGGAGGAGCTGGTCTACTGGAGGAATCTGTAAGGGTGTCCCACCGAATCGCTGCTTCAGTAAACCTGGGGTCTTGAGCTCCTACCACGTCTCTCAAGCGTTCGGGAACAATCTTCTTGACTAATGCACTGGAAGCCAAACACGAAGACAAAAAAGCAGGTAAAGCAACATGCGTTGCTTTGCGCACCCCTATACCTCCCAGTCGCACTGGGAGGGTTGCCTGATCCCATTGCTGATCCTCTAGTGACAGGCTCAGTGCCATCTTAAAGGTTGACCTCAGTTGTGCGTCATATTCGTCGAGTGTTGGGTTGTCAAAAGAGGGTGCACACCTCAGGAAGTGAGTCTTGGAATAGTAAGGCATCTTGTGAGGAGATACAGAGCATCATGGGCATCAAGATTGCTTATTCTCTCCTCCATTCTCATCAGGTCATTCAGTTTGTCCTTGAGGACTGTGTCGATGGCCTGGTGACTCAGCTGTGCTCCCAAGAGGTACTGTTGGACAGAGTGGTAGTAGAGACTCCTGGGAGGATTCTTCGCACAGCATTGATTATTTCCTGGTTCGTCGTGATTATTTCACACTTGGAGGGATTGAGGATGAGTCCCAAGTCTTCTCCCTGTGTTTCCACCAGTTGTAGGTCCCCTACCAGGGACTCTTCAGTACCTGCCAGAGTGCCATCATCCAGGTACCAGATGTTGAGCTCGCTGTGTAGGCTGGAAGTTAGTTCTCTTACTGCCAAGCAGAAGAGAAGTGGAGCTAGTGGGTCACCCTGCTGAACACCTTCTGATGAGAGAATTTCATGTTCTCCAAACAAAAGAATTGAGGGTTTGCTGTAGCCGGCTGAAATGAAGGGAAAAAGACTGGGGAACGGATCCCGAAAGCTGGCAAGACAGCATCTCTCTTCACCATATTAAAGGCATTTCTAAAATCAAGTTTGACTACGGCCTTGTCTTCTGGTAGGTCCCTGATGTAGGCCCTTGCCGCATGAGCTGCAGCTTCACTGCCTTGAGAGACCCCAAAGCCCAGTTGGTGTGGCTGGAGTAAACTGGCAGCTTCTAGGCGAATGTTTCTTACTGCTGCTTTGGCAACGAGACGGTGAAGAGTGTTTCCAACCGCAATGGGTCTGATTTCCCCATCCTTCTTCTTCAACGCACATAGTGAGGCTCCAAAAAAGAAGGGTTTAATTTCTTCTGGGATTCGCCCAGCCAGGCAGTTGTTGACGAAAGTTGTTAACTCGGTGAGAAGAAGTGATGCAGATGCACCGAGTACTGGATTTACCATCTCTTTGAGGTGCTGAGGTCGAATTCCAGTGTAACCTCCTGCAGATCCTGCTGGAAATGACACAATCGTTTTATAGACTTCCGATTCTGGCAAAATTAATTGTTCAGTGATGGGGTCTTCCTCAGTGTTGTTGTTGATGGCTATGGTGTCCCTGGTTGGATGCTTGTCTCTTAGTGCTTGGGCCTTGGTCTCATCTTTGGGGGCTACAGTGTCCTCACTTGTAATTATTCGGATAGCTCCCACTGTGTTACCTTCTTCAATTTTTTTGCTAACCTGTGCTCAGATTTTCTCGTTTTCAGTGGGACTTTTCTTGGGTCTACCTCTGTGATTCCTGCGATGATGGGGCAGAGGGACACAATTATCCATTCTTGGTTAGTTGCGCACTGCCTTGATAACTGACGTGTTAGCAGTTTGCCTCGTCTCTCAGGAACTGCAAGACAGACATTGCCGAACAGGAGTAGGTTGCGCCATGCTTGGATGGTGCCTGGGGCTTCTAAGTTGGTGGAACCTCCATTCACCTGCTTAAGAAGGTCTGTGAATTTCCCTGCTGCATATGGGCGAGCCGCTTTAGGGATGTGGGATAGGGTACTGCTAGCAGTGGATTTGAATGCCAACAGAAGGTTATCACAAGTGAGGAGGTTGCCATTGGAATTGTCATCTGCCTGTGGAGGCTGTGGGCTGCTCTCTGCTGGGGGCATATGTGATCCCGCACACCCATTGTGTGCACGAATGCGGCCATCCCTGTTGCGTGATCGAAACTCTCGTGCCGAATATGTAAAACTGGTCAATTAGCAAGAACTCATTTAAAATTAAGTCTTTTCTAAAATTTTCTCTTATACGTTTAAGGATATATTTTTTTCATTAATGTTAATGTAAAAATTTATAATTTTGCTCCAAAAGAATCTTAGAAAACTTACCTAACCTTATTATAACAAGAGCAATTTATTTTAGCCTAACCCAACTAAATATATTTTAGATTTGTTTACAATAATTTAATACTAAACAAACACAGTGAAACATATTTTTTTTTCGTTAGGTTCAGAATGATTTTGGCGACATTATTGCATAC
Organism: Cherax quadricarinatus; assembly: GCF_038502225.1. Lineage (NCBI taxonomy): Eukaryota > Metazoa > Arthropoda > Malacostraca > Decapoda > Parastacidae > Cherax > Cherax quadricarinatus. The sequence continues at coordinate 11,591,325 of NC_091308.1, forward strand.
ACAAATTTTCACTTGTCTTATATGGCAAGATGAGCGTTGCTATTTAAGCCAAGATCGCAAGGTCTGCCCATTCGGCACGACATATATATATATATATATATATATATATATATATATATATATATATATATATATATATATATATATATATATATATATATATATATATATATATACACATAAACTACTTTTTAGATTGCCCATTCTTATGTGCAAAGCATTTCGGACAGCTTTAACTTATAATTAGCAACAATTATACAATACACAATTATACAATAAGGATGGTGTACTAGAACTATTAGACAATTTATATACTGTAACAATTTGGCTTATCATAAATAACTCTTGTGAAACATGTTACAACATGCTAAACCACGGGAGCTGAATAATATCTCTAGGCCTTTCGTGCTGCAATAAACACATCATCAGGAGCTTGCGAAGTTGCAGAAATGCGTAAGAAATCTCAGCAGATTCGTTGCACGGGACGCTCTGCTATTCGTGTTACAACATGTATAGTGGCGAATACTGAGCCAGAACATATTCTCGGTTATTACTGTTAAAAAAATTGGTGATAATGAGGGCCTCATTATAAATGGTATTATGATTTGAATGAACAGAGTTATAATTGGTATATCAGGCTCTAACATAATTCATCTAAGGAATAACAAAAAAGGCACAATACCGTGACTGGAACGATACACAAATAACCCGCACATAAAAGAGAGAAGCTTACGACGACGTTTCGGTCCGACTTGGACCATTGACAAAGTCACACTTTGTCAATGGTCCAAGTCGGACCGAAACATCATCTAAGGAATGTTTAGGTCAGATTTAGAACCTGGTTTTTAACTAGAATTTTGAAGCAGGTGGCTGAAGGGAAAGTTTTTTTGTGTGTGTGTGTGTGTCTTTTCTGGAAGGGAGCTCCAAATTTTCGAATAGTATATTTACATGGGATTCCTATATAAGTTGAGTCGAACACGTGGTATATGTGTTGCAATACGTCTATGTGTTCTCCTGCAGCTCTCCAGGAAGAGTTGGAGCCCTCACCTCACTACAGTATATAAGCCACGTCTACGGCCCTATGCTGTGCATTCTACAAGATTGATGGACTGAACACATCGACTCCAGGCTGAGGGACTGATTACCTCATACTCCTCTCCTTTCGCCTTCCTCTTTGTATTGGACTGATGAAGCCACTATGTGGCGAAACGTTTCCCGAATAAAGATTCCCATATGCTGCATAAGTGTCTCAATCTTCATACATTTTTTTTTTGTAATTGCATTTGAAAAATACACCCAAAATTGAATAGAGCCTTTAGAGTATGTGCTGCTTAGTTTTGGATGAAAATTCTCAATTATGTTTATAAAAAATATCTCACTAAACAAAGGAACTCCATAAAAGAGCTTATTGCATCCCTGCTTGCTGATGGTGTAAATTTAATAAGGAGAATAAATGACGGCCAGGTCAAGGAAAGGTTTCAGATGGACCTGGACGATTTACAAGACTGGTCAGACAGGTTAACTTCAACTCCAGCAACTGCAAGATTACGAAATTTGAAGAAGGAACAAAAAAGACAGGAAACTGAGTATAGATTCAAGAGGCATGATGTAAATCTCATTCAGTGAGAGACGTAGGGGGAAACAGGAGCCGAGCATATCACTAGGATCACTCATTAACTATATAACTTTTGCAGAGAATGTTCGTTTAGCAAATCTAATTTAAGCTTTCAGGAATCAGAAGAAAGAGTCACTCATAGCTCTGTGTACGACATATATTAGGCCTTTCTTGGAGTACGCAGCACCAGCATGGAACCCACACTTTATAAAGCATGTTAAGGGGTCTGGAAGAAGTGCAGAGATATGCAACGAGACTAGTTCCAGAATTAAGGGGAATGAGCTTTCAGGAGAGAGTAAAAGATCTGAACTGGACGGCATTAGAAGACAGAAGAAACAGGGAAGATAATGATGTACAAAATACTCAGGGAATTTTGCTAGGGTGGAGCGAGATAGACTGTTCTAGAGGCGGGGAACAGATACTTGAAGACAGAATTAGAAGTTTAAAACGTAGACCGGAATAACAGGGGATGTAGTCTGGTGACTCAAAGAGTAGATGACGCTAAGAGTAATTGTCCACGAGATGTCAGAATGGGAAGGAGTAACAAGCAGGGTTACATAGGTACCAGTATTAGGGTTACATAGGTACCAGTATTAGGGTTACATAGGTATCAGTATTAGGGTTACATAAATACCAGTATTAGGGTTACATAGGTACCAGTATTAGGGTTACATAGGTATCAGTATTAGGGTTACATATGTACCTGTATTAGGGTTACATAAATATCAGTATTAGGACCACTAGTGTTGCTTATACATACTAATGACCTCAAGCAGTTGCCTCTATATTTGTTTATTGTGATGCAAAGCTGATGAGAATAAAAACCAGTGTGGACAAGGACAGCCTATAAATGGATCAGGGAAAAACGTAAATTTAGTCTGGTAAGTTGGTAAGTGGCTACTCGAGTTCAACCCATGTAAATTGAAGACTACGAAAATATGGGAAGGGGGGCAAGAAGTGAATCTGGAAGGCCGAGAATTGTGAGGCAGGGCCAGGAGCTGAGACTCAACTCCTGCTGCCATTATGGGTAAGTACGAATAATGAAATATACTGACGAACACATACGCTCCGCACACGTACACATACGTTCACACACATGCACTCACGTCCAAACGCTCACACACGCCCACACACCCACGCATGTCTACACACCTACAAGCCCTCCACATTCACACGCCCACACACGCGCAGACAGCCCACACGCGCAGACAATTCACACACGCCCACACATGCACACACACACATACAAGCCCACACACGCGCAGGTAGTTCACACACGCCCACGTACGCGCAGACAGTCCACACACGCCCACGTACGCGCAGACAGTCCACACACGCCCACGTACGCCCACACAAGCCAACACAAGAGAGGAAGAAACTGTGATAATTTTTGATTACACTCAAATTTCCCGGCGTCACCCTGAATTTCAGACTAACTTTCCTCTCAGTAAACAAACAAACACAAAATAAAGCAAACTGAATCAAAACAAAGCAACAAATACGCTGCGCTGATAAATGAGAAGATAAACAAAGACACATGAGTAGTAAATAAACGTAACTATTGGGTCGCAAGTGAAGCTTTGACCCGGCTGGGCACTCTAGGGAAGGGCCTTGATGAAGCTCAAGGGCTCTTGATCCAGGGAACTGGACTTGCTTCCTAACTTGTCCTAATACTACTGTGACTTGCCCCAGTACTACTGTGACTTTTCTAAATACTTCTTTAGCTTGTATGAATACTGTACTTTGCCAAAATGCCACTGTAACTTGCTTTAATGTCACTGTAACTTGCCTTGATACCACTGTAACATCCTTCAGTACCTCTGTAACTTGCTTTAATGTCACTGTAACTTGCCTTGATACCACTGTAACATCCTTCAGTACCTCTGTAACTTGCTTTAATGTCACTGTAACTTGCCTTGATACCACTGTAACATCCTTCAGTACCTCTGTAACTTGCTTTAATGTCACTGTAACTTGCCTTGATACCACTGTAACATCCTTCAGTACCTCTGTAACTTGCTTTAATTTCACTGTAACTTGCCTTGATACCACTGTAACATACGTGGTTATGAGTGCAATAACACTCAAAACAACATATGAGTTACAGTATGTACGTGACTGAATTCATGGTCTTGTCAACACTTCATTACTTGTTTTCGTGAACCTATAAATTTGTGTATGTTAATTACCGTGTTTTTCTGGCATATAAGGCGCACGCTTTAGCAGTTGTTTACTAACGTTACGTTACAACTGCTGGGAAATATTATCTTCTGTGTTTCTTATGATTGTGCGCCTTAAATGCCGAAAAAGACTGTACTGTGTCTTACTTATCTAACAGTGACGTTGAGGTCCAGTCCTTGGGCCCATTATGTGCCTATGTAATCTTTTGACTGCTGTCCACTGGATGGATATGGAGCGGCTACCATTCACAAGATGGGTATGGGCTGACAACAGCCACAGAATGGGTATGAGGAAACTACCGATCACAGGATGGGTATAAGGCTACAGGATGGGTCTGTTGTGACTGCTGCCTTCAGGAAGGGGACAGTGAAGAGGGTTGGGAAAGGGGCAAGCATGGCACTAGGCTTTGGGTGAATTCACTCAGGTGGGTGATGGCTGACTGACAGAGAACTCAAGGTGGTCCTAGTAAATATGCTATTACCAGATAACTTCTCCAATTCTCACAAGGGAAAAAAATAATTCTCCTCTTTTATAGCCTAATATCAACCTCCCAGAACTATATTAAACAAGTGTTTTTTTATACTGCAAAACCAAGCTTTAAATCTTACAACTTTATTTTAGATATTTACGAGAAAGAAAGAAAGATTATCCAACTGGGTATTTGAGCCTCAGCAGGCAGTAGCCACAATACTTTCCCACTCACTCATCTGAGTTACCTGTGAGTCATGGTTCACATCCTTCATCTATGTCCCAGAAACTTTCAAACTTAAGGAGAATACTTACATTGGCTCTTTCCAACTTGAATAAATACTTTACGCTAAGTTTAAAATTTATCGCCATCCCTATAACAACACAAACCTTAAGTATTACAACTTTACAACTCACTTCAAACAATTTGCCAGTGGTAGTAATGACCCATATTTATATACTTTCCTTGCCAAAGGTAGCAAAGGCAGTAATTAGACCACTTAAGAATCCCACAGGTGCCCCTACTTGACATACCAGAGGTGAGAACCCCCTTCTTCGACTCATCAGAAGGAATTCTACTCCATATGACCTTCAATAAATCAGCCCGAGTGAAACTCGGGTAACACTAAACACTCTTAATATTCTATCAAACAAAAATCAATCATTTTACGTTCAGGAGAGATAACCTTCAGAAAAAATATGTACCAACATATGAGGAGAATTATTTATTAAAGTAATAAGGAAGGCATGTAAAATATGAATTTACTGGAAATGTACCACTGTGGGGTTTATACAATGGTTATACAAAATATGCCATCATCAGTGCCACATTGAAGGTAATATCTAAGCCGCCTCATGGTTTCTTCACTTATAGAAATGGCTTCCCCTTCTGAAAAGGTTTGTCATGATCGTCAACTTCCAGTTAGATGGACAGCTGAGCTTTCTGTCTACTTCCTGCCAAGACTTGGCATGTTTTGAACCACTCTCGGTTTAGTAAACTGTTACACAGATGAAATGATGTATTCTCTTTTATCTCAAAGAGAGACAACCGGTACTCTACCTGTCTTTGTACTCTGTCTTTGTACTCTACTTGCACTTGTACTCTACCTGTGCTGTGCTGCTTTGTTACCATCTTATTTTGAAGTGACGTTGTATCCGTTGTTTTTTAACAAATGTGGAATGACTGCACTGTCAAGGCTCCTTCTCCGTATAATATTCAAGGCACATGATGTACGTTTCCTGCAGTTCTTGGTAAGCATAGAGTTCTGCGAGCCTAGGCCTGGAGCAGAGTGCATAGGGCTGTGCTAATGGCTTTTTCGAACTCACGCTGGGTTAAGGTTATGTGGGAAATTTTGGAGATGTTGACAAAGATTTGAGGCTCGTTTGTGAAGAATTTGCTCGGATCGTCAACCCTGAAACTTCACCAGAGGTTGCCAGTCCCAGTATCTGCCTCACTGTGATTAACGGGGAGAGAATTCCTATTATTAAGAAAAGGGCTGGCTTACCCTGCCCCGAAAATGTGTTCAGGGATGAGCTTATGTCTCACCGTCAGAGAGTTTGCATAAATGGGGAGAAATCAGAGTGGAGACGAGTCACAAGTGGTGTCCCATAGGGGTCAGTGTTGTGCCCTTTGTTGTTCACAATTTGCATGAACAACATAGATGAAGAAATAAATAGCGACAAAGCAAGTTTGCTGATGACACTGAAACAGGCCGTCGAATTCATTCTGACGGGAAGATTTGAATAGACTGATGCAGTGGTCGGAGAAGTGGCAAATCCCGTTTAATAAAGACAAATGCAAAGTTCTAAGCATTGATCAGGAAAATAACCATGCCACATATAAACTAAATAATATTACTGATTGCGAAATTGATTTAGGAGTTCTGGTTAGCAGTAATCTAAAACGAAGACAACAGTGCATAAGTGTTCGCAATAAAGCGAACTGAATCCATGGCTTTATATCAAGAAGTATTATTAACAGGAGACCTCAGGCTGTTCTTCAACTCTATATATCCTTGGTTAGGCCTCATCTAGACTATGCTGGTCAGTTCTGGTCACCGTATTACAGAATGGATATAAATGCACTGAAAAACGTACGAAGGAGGATGACAAAGTTGATCCCATGTATCAGAAATCTTTCCTATGAGGTCAGACTGAGGACCCTGAATCCGCATTCTCTAGAAAGGCGTAGAATTAGAAAGGATATGATTGAGATGTGTAAATGGAAAACAGTAATAAATATTGGGGATGTAAATAATGTGCTAAAAGTATCTAACCAAGACAGGACTCGCAGTAATGTTTTGACTACCATAATAAATTTACCATGGTTGGTATAGTATCTCCTGGTCCCTTGCAAATGGTAGGCAGGGCAGTTTATGATGTAGTATTGATTTCATTGCAATGTCGCAAGGTATCTGAACACAGAGTGCTAACACAGAACACCAACATGGAATCCCAACCCAAATCGATAACACAAAATACCAGGTGGTATAAACCTTGGTAATAAATACCGACAAGTTGGTTTAGAAAGACACGTAAGCAAACACTGTAACATATTTATTAGAAAACGTTTCGGTCCTGGGACCTCGATCACTTCTAACATACAGAGGTATGTTAGAAGTGAGTCTTTCTACCTCTGTATGTTAGAAGTGATCAAGGTCCCAGGACCGAAACGTTTTCTAATAAATATGTTATAGTGTTTGCTTACGTGTCTTTCTAAACCAACAAAATACCAGCAAAGAGCACCAACACAGAACGCCAACACAACACCAACACAAATCAATAACACAGAATACCAACATAGAGCAACATAAATCAATAACACAGAACACCGACACAGAACAGTAAAAGAATTCAACACACAGCACTATAACAGAGAACAACTCAGACAAATAGCACTGAAGAAGCACCAGCACCGAGGAGCCACCAGCACCGAGGATCCACCAGCACCGACGAAACACCAGCACTGAGGAAGTACTAGTACTGAGGAAGCACCCTCACCGAGGAAGCACCAGCAACGAGGAAGCACCAGCACCGACGAAACACCAGCACTGAGGAAGTACTAGTACTGAGGAAGCACCAGTACCGAGGAAGCACCCTCACCGAGGAAGCACCACCACCCAGGAAACACTAGCACCGAGGAAGCACCAGCACCGAGAAATCACCAGCAACGAGGAAGCACCAGCATAGAGGAAGCACCAGCACAGAGAAATCCCCAGCACCGAGGAATCACCAGCACCCAGGAAGCAGCAGCATAGAGAAAGCACAAGCGCCGAGAAATCACCAGCACCGAGGAAGCACCAGCACCGAAAAATCACCAACACCGAGGAAGCACCAGCACCGAGGAAGCACCAGCACTGAGGAAGTACCAGCACCGAGAAGAGCACCAGCACCGAGGAAGCACCAGCACCGAGGAAACACCAGCACTGAGGAAGCACCGCAACGAGGAAACACCAGCACAGAGGAAGCACCAGCACCGAGGAAGCATCAGCACCGAGAAAGTACCAGCACCGAGGAAGCACCAGCACCGAGGAAACACCAGCACTGAGGAAGCACCGCAACGAGGAAACACCAGCACTGAGGAAGCACCAGCACCGAGGAAGCATCAGCACCGAGGAAACACCAGAACTGAGGAAGCACCGCAACGAGGAAGCATCAGCACCGAGAAAGTACCAGCACCGAGGAAGCACCAGCACCGAGGAAACACCAGCACTGAGGAAGCACCGCAACGAGGAAACACTAGCACTGAGGAAGCACCAGCACCGAGGAAGCATCAGCACCGAGGAAACACCAGCACTGAGGAAGCACCGCAACGAGGAAGCATCAGCACCGAGAAAGTACCAGCACCGAGGAAACACCAGCACTGAGGAAGCACCGCAACGAGGAAACACCAGCACTGAGGAAGCACCAGCACCGAGGAAGCATCAGCACCGAGGAAGCACCAGCACCGAGGAAGCACCAGCACCGAGGAAACACCAGCACTGAGGAAGCACCAGCACCGAGGAAGCACCAGCACCGAGGAAGCACCAGCACCGAGTAAACACCAGCACTGAGGAAGCACCGCAACGAGAAAACACCAGCACTGAGGAAGCACCGCAACGAGGAAACACCAGCACCGAGGAAGCACCAGCACCGAGGAAGCACCAGCACCGAGGAAACACCAGCACTGAGGAAGCACCGCAACGAGGAAACACCAGCACAGAGGAAGCACCAGCACCGAGGAAGCATCAGCACCGAGAAAGTACCAGCACCGAGGAAGCACCAGCACCGAGGAAACACCAGCACTGAGGAAGCACCGCAACGAGGAAACACCAGCACTGAGGAAGCACCAGCACCGAGGAAGCATCAGCACCGAGGAAGCACCAGCACCGAGGAAGCACCAGCACCGAGGAAACACCAGCACTGAGGAAGCACCGCAACGAGAAAACACCAGCACTGAGGAAGCACCGCAACGAGGAAGCATCAGCACCGAGAAAGTACCAGCACCGAGGAAACACCAGCACTGAGGAAGCACCGCAACGAGGAAACACCAGCACTGAGGAAGCACCAGCACCGAGGAAGCATCAGCACCGAGGAAGCACCAGCACCGAGGAAGCACCAGCACCGAGGAAACACCAGCACTGAGGAAGCACCAGCACCGAGGAAGCACCAGCACCGAGGAAGCACCAGCACCGAGTAAACACCAGCACTGAGGAAGCACCGCAACGAGAAAACACCAGCACTGAGGAAGCACCGCAACGAGGAAACACCAGCACCGAGGAAGCACCAGCACCGAGGAAGCACCAGCACCGAGGAAACACCAGCACTGAGGAAGCACCGCAACGAGGAAACACCAGCACAGAGGAAGCACCAGCACCGAGGAAGCATCAGCACCGAGAAAGTACCAGCACCGAGGAAGCACCAGCACCGAGGAAACACCAGCACTGAGGAAGCACCGCAACGAGGAAACACCAGCACTGAGGAAGCACCAGCACCGAGGAAGCATCAGCACCGAGGAAGCACCAGCACCGAGGAAGCACCAGCACCGAGGAAACACCAGCACTGAGGAAGCACCGCAACGAGAAAACACCAGCACTGAGGAAGCACCGCAACGAGGAAACACCAGCACCGAGGAAGCACCAGCACCGAGGAAACACCAGCACCGAAGAAGCACCAGCACCGAGGAAGCACCAGCACCGAGGAAACACCAGCACTGAGGAAGCACCGCAACGAGAAAACACCAGCACTGAGGAAGCACCGCAACGAGGAAACACCAGCACCGAGGAAGCACCAGCACCGAGGAAACACCAGCACTGAGGAAGCACCAGCACTGAGGAAGCACCGGCACCGAGGAAGCACCAGCACCGAGGAAGCACCAGCACCGAGGAAGCACCAGCACCGAGGAAACACCAGCACTGAGGAAGCACCGGCACCGAGGAAGCACCAGCACTGAGGAAGCACCAGCACCGAGGAAACACCAGCACCGAGGAAGCATCAGCAACGAGGAAGCACCAGCACTGAGGAAGTTCTAGTACTGAGGAAGCACCAGCACCAAGGAAGCACCAGCACCGAGGAAACACCAGCACTGAGGAAGCACCAGCACCGAGGAAGCACCAGCACCGAGGAAGCATCAGCACCGAGGAAGCACCAGCACCGAGGAAGCACCAGCACTGAGGAAGCACCAGCATCGAGGAAGCACCAGCACCGAGGAAGCATCAGCACCGAGGAAGCATCAGCACCGAGGAAGCACCAGCACCGAGGAAGCACCAGCACCGAGGAAGCACCAGCACCGAGGAAACACCAGCACTGAGGAGGCACCGCAACGAGGAAACACCAGCACTGAGGAAGCACCAGCACCGAGGAAGCATCAGCACCGAGAAAGCACTAGCACCGAGGAAGCACCAGCACCGAGGAAGCACCAGCACATAGGAGACACCAGAACCGACGAAACAATAGCATTGAGGAAGTACTAGTACTGAGGAAGCACCAGTACCGAGGAAGCACCAGCACCGAGGAAGCACCAGCACCGAAGAAGCACCAGCACTGAGGAAGTACTAGTACTGATGAAGCACCAGCACCGAGGAAGCACCAGCACCGAGGAAACACCAGCACTGAGGAAGCACCGGCACCGAGGAAGCACCAGCACCGAGGAAGCACCAGCACCGAGGAAGCACCAGCACCGAGGAAGCATCAGCACCGAGGAAGCATCAGCACCGAGGAAGCATCAGCACCGATGAAGCACCAGCACTGAGGAAGTACTAGTACTGATTAAGCACCAGCACCGAGGAAGCACCAGCACCGAGGAAACACCAGCACTGAGGAAGCACCGGCACCGAGGAAGCACCAGCACCGAGGAAGCACCAGCACCGAGGAAGCATCAGCACTGAGGAAGCACCAGCACCGAGGAAGCACCAGCACTGAGGAAGCACCAGTACCGAGGAAGCACCAGCACCGAGGAAGCATCAGCACCGAGGAAGCATCAGCACCGAGGAAGCACCAGCACCGAGGAAGCACCAGCACCGAGGAAACATCAGCACCGAGGAAGCACCAGCACCGAGGAAGCATCAGCACTGAGGAAGCACCAGCACCGAGGAAGCACCAGCACCGAGGAAACACCAGCACTGAGGAAGCACCAGCACCGAGGAAGCACCAGCACCGAGGAAGCATCAGCACCGAGGAAGCATCAGCACCGAGGAAGCACCAGCACCGAGGAAGCACCAGCACCGAGGAAGCATCAGCACCGAGGAAGCACAAGCAACGAGGAAACACCAGCACTGAGGAAGCACCAGCACCGAGGAAACACCAGCACTGATCAAGCACCAGCACAGAGAAAGCACCAGCACCGAGAAAGCATCAGCACTGAGGAAGTACTAGTACTGAGGAAGCACCAGCGCCGAGGAAGCACCAGCACCAAGAAAGCACCAGCACCGAGGAAGCATCAGCACTGAGGAAGTACCAGTACTGAGGAAGCACCAGCACTGAGGAAGTACTAGCAATGAGGAAGCACCAGCACCGATGAAGCACCAGCACCAAGGAAGCACCAGCACTGAGGAAGCACTAGCACTGAGGAAGTACTAGTAATGAGGAAGCATCAGCACTGGGAAAGCACCAGCACCGAGGAAGCACCAGCACCGAGGAAGCATCAACACTGAGGAGGTATTAGTACTGAGGAAGCACCAACACTGAGGAAGCACCAGCACTGAGGAAGTACTAGTGCTGAGGAAGCACCAACACCGAGGAAGCACCAGCACCGAGAAAACACCAGCACCGAGGAAGCACCAGCTCCGAGGAAGCACCAGCACCGAGAAAGTACCAGCACCGAGGAAGCACCAGCACCGAGAAAGTACCAGCCCCGAGGAAGCACCAGCACCGAGGAAGCACCAGCACCGAGGAAGCACCAGCACCGATCTCAGTAGTAGTACCAGTTCCTAGTAACCAGTTACCAGTAACCAGTGTACCAGTAGATGACTCACTACCAACCGTCTCTGTGTGAATCACTGTCTGTATTCATATTGCTGACCACAGCAGTATTTCAAACACCCCCCTCACATATGGGTACTAGGGTTAGTCAGTCTTACGAGAGCAAGGAGTCAGGTCACCGGCTGTTTGGCGCTTCCCACACTATCCGTAATTATACGTACTACCAGCCTACGTGAGTATTTCTTTACCCTATCCACGTGTTCGAACCCCACATGATAAATGGTGGCAACGGTGTGGGAGCGTGGATTTAAGCTTTTTAAGGGTATTTCAAGACATTAGAAGACTGTGAGTAGCCGGCGGGTCAAAAGGTGAACCGTCTCACCCATCTCCAGCTACTCGCTCCCCTCACAACCTCCACCCTGTAGCCTGCAAGCCTGTTGCAGCCGTTTCAAGCTTCCTGGCTTAGTTCGTGTGCTAATTGCTTCAATCTCCGAGGGGTTGACCCAGATTTTGCAATTAAGCCAGTCAGTAAGCCAGACTGTGGAAGTGAACGCTAGTCAGCCTGCCTCAGCCTACCATCCAGCCTGTCTCCTGTCATCCAGCTGCTCCTTCATGTTGTGTGCATCGTTACCCGTCTTCCAGTCAGCCATTCTCGTGGGTTAAGCCAGTCAGCCAACCCAGCTTCTAACCCAGCTGAGAGAGAGAAGTAAGCCACGCAAGTTCCTCTGAAGTATTGTTTCATATATCACTTTGTGCTCCCAGTTGGATGCTAAGAGTGGTCTTCACCATCCCTGTGGCATAGAGTGGCTTATCAAGCCACCTTCGTGGGTAGTGAGTGGAGTGCGCACCAGTGAGCGCCAGCGAGAGTCACTCCCACCACCACCACCACTCTACTCACACCACCACCACGACCACCAGCCACCCACCTCATCTACCTGTGGCTGTTTTCACCCTTGTACCGGGTCCTAATACTGTTTTGGCTCACATAATTGGTCAAGAGATTGTAGCTGAGCGCCAACGATAAAGCCAGTTATGTGAGTTCACCGAGAAAGCGCATTTCTTCCTACAACAGTGAGTGTAGGAGGCGTCAGTCATTACCGCGCAGGACAACCTTCGACAACCTACCCTCATCACCAGTCATCCCGTCTACCACTCCAGACTTCAGTGATAATTTTCTGTTTAGAGACATTTTTCTTGCGTTTAAAGACATTTGCGTGTGTGAGACATTTATAGTGAATTTCTTGTGTACTCTAAGCCTTGTGTTTTCAGTGTAGACTCAGTGTTTCTTTGACTCATTTTTTTTTTTGTAATAATTTTTCAGTGTTATTCGCTCATCTCATATTTTTTTTTTATCTGTGTTTTATTTTATGCTATTCTCTGTCTGTAGTAAGTATTATTGTGTAGTGTACCAGTCAGTCACTCCGTGTGAAGTGATTCATTTTTTTTCTCTTGTATTCTTTCAGCATTGTATTCTCCAGTAATTGTCATTGTAGTTCATGCAGTGATATTCACCCCAGTATACCAAATTATCCATTTATTTCTATGTGTACCTTTTTCTCGTATGCCAGCAGTGTCTCATTCCCTGAATTTTTTCGCAGACTTGTGTACCATTATTTTTGCCAGCAAATTTTTGTCGTATCAGTCACAGCAAGATTTTGTTGTAAGAATATACTAGAATAATGAATACGTGATTAAGTGTTGTGTGCCCCGCCACTTGTAAGTGTTGTGTGCCCCACCACTTGTAAGTGTTGTGTGCCCTGCCACTTGTAAGTGTTACACTTGCCCCGCCACTTATAAGTGTTCCACTTCCAGTTTTGTTTCTTGTTTTATTTTTATTCATATTGTTCATATTTCTTTGAACAAATTCACTCTTAGTGTAATTTCAATTACTTTTAACGTAAAGTGTTTTCTTTACTCTGTTTGAGTAAATTGTTTTGTCTAATTTACAATTAAGAGTTAAAGTGTTCAATCAGTTTTTCTTCATATTTTTATTTTATTATTTAACCTGAGTTTTCCCAGTGAGACTTTATTACTGCAGTGATTATTTCTATGCCTTATTTTGTTGCACTTGTTCTGCAGTGAATTATTTTGTTGAACTTGTTCTGCAGTGAATTATTTTGTTGAACTTGTTCTGCAGTATTTTGTTGCACTTGTTCTGCAGTGAATTATTTTGTTGAACTTGTTCTGCAGTGAATTATTTTCTTTTATTGATATTTTTATGCATTATTATTCTCAGTTCATTATTGTTTGAGTCTTGTTTTTCATTTTATTAATTTTCCTGATGTTATCTTTGCATTATATTTTAATTTTGTTTATACATTCTTAGAAAATATTTAAATTTCCCAGTTATCTCTCGTTGCATACAATTTAGTAATTTTATTTTATACTTTTTACATTGATTTAAAATTTTATTAATTAATTTCTTTATTAGCAAGTGTAAAGACAGCTCATTTTGCATTTAATTCAGTCTCCAGTAATATTTTTACTTGTATATTTCAATGTAATTTTTTTTTCTTGGCCAATAGTCCTTTACATTGAGTTGTCCTTCCTCTTGCAGTGTATCTTAGACATTTTTTATTACTTATGCAGAATTGTTAAGCATTTTCTTCCACTTAAGCTTACTGTGTCATTTCTCTATTTTTTTTTTGCCTTATGCCCTTGAGTAAGTTCCCTGAGATCATGTCCCAGTCACTTTTGAATGTTCACTTAGTGTATCATGCCAGTCAAAGTCAATATGAATCAGTCCACAGAACCAACATTCCCTTACTGACTGAAAGACAATACCTAGCCCTTGAGCAATGTGTTTGTTCTCACAGCTTGTATCTGAGATTTGTTAAAGTGCTGCGAAATGTGAAGTTCAGATTAAGTTCCTATAGATCCGTGAATTACTTATTAACGTAGCCGAGCGGTCAGGCACTAGTAATACTGTCACTCCTGTCTGGACTCCAGCCACAATATCATGCACGCAGGATAGTGCGACTACTATCCTTGCGATGGCGACTTGTTCAAGTATTCGTTCCTTCCCAGGGGACGCTTTGAGAAGAACTTTACTTGCAACGAATTATGCCATCTCTTGCTGATGCCACAAGCCGTTGCAGAAAGACGTTTCTGTGGCTAGTGTGCTCACTTGAGTGTTGTTGTTGTCCCTTGTGTTTCAGATTGTGATCCCATCCTAGTTGACAGTAATCAGTGCATTGTAAGAAGTTATTTCTCGAGTAACTTCCATGTTGTTAACGTTTGTAAGTGAAGTTTATAGCTGATACCTCGTGTCACTGTGTGCGACTCAGATTGAATATCAGCATTGTTCACCGTGTTCATTTCTTTTCTCCTGTGCTTGCAGTTTGAGATAGTAGATTCGTTCTCCCTTGCTCAAATTGCGTGTTATAGCGTTAATTTTTTTCAACCCGGGGGAGTCATCCACTCCACCGAGTTTGTTCATTCCTCCAGTAAGAAAGAACCGATCCCTTGTGTTCTGGTGATTCGATTCCTGCTCCAGGAAGATCTTATTCTGACTGTGAAGCCACCAGCACCCATCAGTGACTTTGTCATGAACCAAGAATTACTGTATCAAACAGCCGAGTTGGGTACTCCTAGCAGAAGAGTATACCAGTTAGTAATTCCACAGTCACTAGTGAATGTAGCCTTACAGCTAGTTCATGATGTACCAGGTGTTGCACACACTGGTATGGATCGTTCAGTAAAACAAGCCAGATTGAAATACTTTTGGCCTCGTATGGCAACTGATATTTCTGAGTATGTTAAGAAATGTAGTGTCTGCATGCAACATAAAGGTAATGCTAATGGTCCTAATCCAATCCAAGTATATCCAACCACTAGCGAACCTTGGGAAAGAGTTGCGCTAGATTTGTTAACTAATTTCCAATGTTCCCTCCAAGGCAACAAACATCTGTGTGTTATGGTAGATCATTTCACCAGATATTGTGAGTTAGTTCCTATTGCAGATAAGACTGCCGAGACAGTAGCTAAAGCGTTTAAAGAACACATTATCTGCAGGCATACCACCCCTAAGTCCCTAGTAACAGATAATGGAGGTGAATTCTGTAATGAGATTCTTGAAAATTTGTGTACCTTGTACAAGATCTCTAAATCCACCATTGTTCCTCATCATCCTGCCAGCAATGGGTTAGCGGAACGAACCAATAAGAAAGTACTTGATGTCTTGAGAGCCACTATCAATCCCAACAGTGAAACTTGGGATGAAGTTATACCTGATGTGCAGTGTGCTATAAATTCTGCTTACAATGTTTCTATAGGTGACACTCCACATTATGCATTGTACGGTGTAGATAAACGTTTGCCTTATGAGTTGTTATATTCTAATCCGAACCCAAATTACAACCCTGATGATTTCATAGCAACTCGTACCAGCTTAGTTCAAAGTGTTTTTAGAAGAATCCGTGAAACACTTCATAAATCAACAGCAGAATTTACAAGAGTCGCAAACACTCGAGCAAAGCCATCCAAAATCAAAGTAGGTTCGAGAGTTATGCTGACTAACTTTAACAAAACGTCTGTAATGCCAAAGCTTGATCAAAAGTTTGTTGGTCCTTATCGAGTAGTTGAACATATCACTGGTAATAAGTATAAGGTTAGAGAAATTAGTACTGGTCAGTATAAAGAATCGCATTTAGATCATATGAAGTTAGTATGTGATGATAATGATGTTCCAACCCAGACTAATGTGACAGACTCTGACAATCCTCCTGATCCTGTACTCTCTTCCTCTGATACTCAGTCAGACGATCAACCTGAATGTCGTTATTCCCTACGTACACGACAGGTATTGAGAAATCCTCAAGTATCATTTGTAACTACCAATTCAGATTTGCCTCAAATACAGCATGAGTTAGCCAGTGCTACAGAGTTTGATCCTCTCAGAGATGACACCCATTCTGCATATGTCAATCTTACCCTAGCAGAGTTGGGGTTAAATGTAAATAACTTGTATAGATGAATAATTACAGTATCAACTTATCAGTATTCAAGAATTTTTTTTTGTGTTCACGTTCTCTCCGAATTCTGAGAGTTAACAGTCTAGATTTGAGTGCACCGAATCTGCCTTTCTGTTAAACACTCTTTCTTTGTATATATTCCTTCCTCAGAATCCGTAGATCACATGAATATAGATCGATGGATCAAATTTTTTTTTTTATCACTTCTATTGTGTAATCTCAATGTTGAGTTTCATTCGTTGAGTTTCTTCGATTAGTTGTGCTATATTATACCTTGTATTGCATTACAGTTTCAGTTACGTAAGCTTCCATTCCAATGTTCTACTTATGTATGTTATAATGTTCAATTGTTGTGTACTTTGACATTGTGTAGAATCAGCCCAAGCCGTATACCTGCCATCTCTAGTTTGTGTTAGTTGTATGTCGGGATGACATACGTTAGCGTCGCCAAGCTCTCAGTAGTAGTACCAGTTCCTAGTAACCAGTTACCAGTAACCAGTGTACCAGTACATGACTCACTACCAACCGTCTGTGCGTGAATCACTGTCTGTATTCATATTGCTGACCACAGCAGTATTTCAAACACCCCCCTCACATATGGGTACTGGGGTTAGTCAGTCTTACGAGAGAGAGCAAGGAGGCAGGTCACCGGCTGTTTGGCTCTTCCCACACTATCCGTAATTATACGTACTACCAGCCTACATGAGTATTTCTTTACCCTATCCACGTGTTCGAACCCCACATGATACCGAGGAAGCACCAGCACACAGGAAGCACCAGCACAGAGGAAGCACCAGCACAGAGGAAGCACCAGCACCGAGGAAGCACCAGCACAGAGGAAGCACCAGCACCGAGGAAGCACCAGCACCGAGGAAGCACCAGCACCGAGGAAGCACCAGCACCGAGGAAGCACTAGCACCGAGAAAGCACCAGCACACAGGAAGCACCAGCACAGAGGAAGCACCAGCACCAAGGAAGCACCAGCACAGAGGAAGTACTAGCACCGAGGAAGCACCAGCGCCGAGGAAGCACAAGCAGAGAGGAAGCACCAGCACAGAGGAAGCACCAGCACCGAGAAAGCACCAGCACAGAGGAAGCACCAGTACCGAGGAAGCACCAGCACCGAGGAAGCACCAGCACCGAGGAAGCACCAGCACCGAGGAAGCACCAGCACCGAGAAAACACCAGCACCGAAGAAGCAGGGGCACCGAGGAAGCACCAGCACAGAGGAAGCACCAGCATAGAGGAAGCACCAGCACCAAGGAAGCACCAGCACAGAAGAAGCACTAGCACCGAGGAAGCACCAGCACCGAGGAAGCACCAGCACCGAGGAAGCACCAGCACAGAGGAAGCACCAGCACCGAGAAAGCACCAGCACACAGGAAGCGCCAGCACCGAGGAAGCACCAGCACCGAGGAAGCACCAGCACCGAGGAAGCACCAGCACACAGGAAGCACCAGCACACAGGAAGCACCAGCACACAGGAAGCACCAGCACAGAAGAAGCACCAGCACAGAGGAAGCACCAGCACCGAGAAAGCACCAGCACCGAGGAAGCACCAGCACAGAGGAAGCACCAGCACCGAGGAAGCACCAGCACACAGGAAGCACCAGCACACAGGAAGCACCAGCACACAGGAAGCACCAGCACAGAGGAAGCACCAGCAGAGAGGAAGCACCAGCACAGAGGAAGCACCAGCACAGAGGAAGCACCAGCACAGAGGAAGCACCAGCACCGAGGAAGCACCAGCACAGAGGAAGCACCAGCACCGAGGAAGCACCAGCACCGAGGAAGCACCAGCACCGAGGAAGCACCAGCACCGAGGAAGCACCAGCACCGAGGAAGCACCAGCACCGAGGAAGCACCAGCACCGATGAAGCAGGGGCACCGAGGAAGCACCAGCACAGAGGAAGCACCAGCACAGAGGAAGCACCAGCACCAAGAAAGCACCAGCACCGAGGAAGCACCAGTACCGAGGAAGCACCAGCACCGAGGAAGCACCAGCACCGAGGAAGCACCAGCACACAGGAAGCACCAGCACACAGGAAGCACCAGCACACAGGAAGCACCAGCACAGAGGAAGCACCAGCACAGAGGAAGCACCAGCACCGAGAAAGCACCAGCACCGAGGAAGCACCAGCACCGAGGAAGCACCAGCACCTAGGAAGCACCAGCACACAGGAAGCACCAGCACACAGGAAGCACCAGCACACAGGAAGCACCAGCAGAGAGGAAGCACCAGAACAGAGGAAGCACCAGCACAGAGGAAGCACCAGCAAAGAGGAAGCACCAGCACCGAGGAAGCACCAGCACAGAGGAAGCACCAGCACCGAGGAAGCACCAGCACCGAGGAAGCACCAGCACCGAGGAAGCACCAGCACCGAGGAAGCACTAGCACCGAGGAAGCACCAGCACACAGGAAGCACCAGCACAGAGGAAGCACCAGCACCAAGGAAGCACCAGCACAGAGGAAGTACTAGCACCGAGGAAGCACCAGCACCGAGGAAGCATCAGCAGAGACGAAGCACCAGCACAGAGGAAGCACCAGCACCGAGAAAGCACCAGCACAGAGGAAGCACCAGCACCGAGGAAGCACCAGCACCGAGGAAGCACCAGCACCGAGGAAGCACCAGCACCGAGGAAGCACCAGCACCGAAGAAGCAGGGGCACCGAGGAAGCACCAGCACAGAGGAAGCACCAGCACAGAGGAAGCACCAGCACCAAGGAAGCACCAGCACTGAGGAAGCACTAGCACCGAGGAAGCACCAGCACCGAGGAAGCACCAGCACACAGGAAGCACCAGCACACAGGAAGCACCAGCACACAGGAAGCACCAGCACACAGGAAGCACCAGCAGAGAGGAAGCACCAGCACAGAGGAAGCACTAGCACCGAGGAAGCACCAGCACAGAGGAAGCACCAGCACAGAGGAAGCACCAGCACACAGGAAGCACCAGCACCGAGGAAGCACTAGCACCAAGGAAGCACCAGCACAGAGGAAGCACCAGCACATAGGAAGCACCAGCACAGAGGAAGCACCAGCAGAGAGGAAGCACCAGCAGAGAGGAAGCACCAGCACAGAGGAAGCACCAGCGCCGAGGAAGCACAAGCAGAGAGGAAGCACCAGCACAGAGGAAGCACCAGCACCGAGAACGCACCAGCACAGAGGAAGCACCAGCACCGAGGAAGCACCAGCACCGAGGAAGCACCAGCACCGAGGAAGCACCAGCACCGAGGAAGCATCAGCACCGAGGAAGCACCAGCACCGAGGAAGCACCAGCACCGAAGAAGCAGGGGCACCGAGGAAGCACCAGCACAGAGGAAGCACCAGCACAGAGGAAGCACCAGCACCAAGGAAGCACCAGCACAGAGGAAGCACTAGCACCGAGGAAGCACCAGCACCGAGGAAGCACCAGCACCGAGGAAGCACCAGAACAGAGGAAGCACCAGCACCGAGAAAGCACCAGCACACAGGAAGCACCAGCACCGAGGAAGCACCAGCACCGAGGAAGCACCAGCACCGAGGAAGCACCAGCACACAGGAAGCACCAGCACACAGGAAGCACCAGCACATAGGAAGCACCAGCACAGAGGAAGCACCAGCACAGAGGAAGCACCAGCACCGAGAAAGCACCAGCACCGAGGAAGCACCAGCACCGAGGAAGCACCAGCACCGAGGAAGCACCAGCACACAGGAAGCACCAGCACACAGGAAGCACCAGCACACAGGAAGCACCAGCACAGAGGAAACACCAGCAGAGAGGAAGCACCAGCAGAGAGGAAGCACCAGCACAGAGGAAGCACCAGCACAGAGGAAGCACCAGCACCGAGGAAGCACCAGCACAGAGGAAGCACCAGCACCGAGGAAGCACCAGCACCGAGAAAGCACCAGCACCGAGGAAGCACCAGCACCGAGAAAGCACCAGCACCGAGGAAGCACCAGCACCGAGGAAGCACCAGCACCGAGGAAGCACCAGCACAGAGGAAGCACCAGCACAGAGGAAGCACCAGCACCAAGGAAGCACCAGCAGAGAGGAAGCACTAGCACCGAGGAAGCACCAGCACCGAGGAAGCACCAGCACCGAGGAAGCACCAGCACCGAGGAAGCACCAGCACCAAGAAAGCACCAGCACCGAGGAAGCACCAGCACCGAGGAAGCACCAGCACCGAGGAAGCAGGGGCACCGAGGGAGCACCAGCACACAGGAAGCACCAGCTCACAGGAAGCACCAGCACACAGGAAGCACCAGCACAGAGGAAGCACCAGCACAGAGGAAGCACCAGCACCGAGAAAGCACCAGCACCGAGGAAGCACCAGCACCGAGGAAGCACCAGCACCGAGGAAGCACCAGCACACAGGAAGCACCAGCACACAGGAAGCACCAGCACAGAGGAAGCACCAGCACAGAGGAAGCACCAGCACAGAGGAAGCACCAGCACAGAGGAAGCACCAGCACCGAGGAAGCACCAGCACAGAGGAAGCACCAGCACCGAGGAAGCACCAGCACCGAGGAAGCACCAGCACCGAGGAAGCACCAGCACCGAGGAAGCACTAGCACCGAGGAAGCACCAGCACACAGGAAGCACCAGCACAGAGGAAGCACCAGCACCAAGGAAGCACCAGCACAGAGGAAGTACTGGCACCGAGGAAGCACCAGCACCGAGGAAGCACCAGCAGAGAGGAAGCACCAGCACAGAGGAAGCAACAGCACCGAGAAAGCACCAGCACAGGGGAAGCACCAGCACCGAGGAAGCACCAGCACCGAGGAAGCACCAGCACCGAGGAAGCACCAGCACCGAGGAAGCACCAGCACCGAAGAAGCAGGGGCACCGAGGAAGCACCAGCACAGAGGAAGCACCAGCACAGAGGAAGCACCAGCACCAAGGAAGCACCAGCACTGAGGAAGCACTAGCACCGAGGAAGCACCAGCACCGAGGAAGCACCAGCACACAGGAAGCACCAGCACACAGGAAGCACCAGCACAGAGGAAGCACCAGCACAGAGGAAGCACTAGCACCGAGGAAACACCAGCACAGAGGAAGCACCAGCACAGAGGAAGCACCAGCACACAGGAAGCACCAGCACCGAGGAAGCACTAGCACCAAGGAAGCACCAGCACAGAGGAAGCACAAGCACATAGGAAGCACCAGCACACAGGAAGCACCAGCACACAGGAAGCACCAGCAGAGAGGAAGCACCAGCACAGAGGAAGCACCAGCACCAAGGAAGCACCAGCACGCAGGAAGCGCTAGCACAGAGGAAGCACCAGCACAGAGGAAGCTCCAGCACCGAGGAAGCACCAGCACACAGGAAGCACCAGCACACAGGAAGCACTAGCACAGAAGAAGCTCCACCACAGAGGAAGTTCCAGCACCGAAGAAGCACCAGCACACAGGAAGCACCAGCACACAGGAAGCACCAGCACAGAGGAAGCACCAGCAGAGATGAAGCACCAGCACAGAGGGAGCACTAGCACCGAGGAAGCACCAGCACAGAGGAAGCACCAGCACACAGGAAGCACTAGCACAGAGGAAGCACCAGCACACAGGAAGCACCAGCACACAGGAAGCACCAGCACACAGGAAGCACTAGCACAGAGGAAGCACCAGCACACAGGAAGTTCCAGCACCGAGGAAGCACCAGCACACAGGAAGCACCATCACACAGGAAGCACCAGCACATAGGAAGCACCAGCACAGAGGAAGCACCAGCACAGGGGAAGCACTGGCACCGAGGAAGCACCAGCACTGAGGAAGCACCAGCACACAGGAAGCACTAGCACAGAGGAAGCACCAGCACACAGGAAGCACTAGCACAGAGGAAGCACCAGCACACAGGAAGCACTAGCACAGAGGAAGCACTAGCACAGAGGAAGCACCAGCACATAGGAAGCACTAGCACAGAGGAAGCACCAGCACACAGGAAGCACCAGCACACAGGAAGCACTAGCACAGAGGAAGCTCCAGCACCGAGGAAGCACTAATACTGAGGATGTACCGGCACTGAGGAAGTACTAGTACTGAGGAAGTACTGGTAATGAGGAAGCACCAGCAGAGAGGAAGCACCAGCACCGAGGAATTACTATTACTGAGGAAGCACCAGCACTGAGGAAGCATCAGCACCGAGGAAGTACTAGTGCTGAGGAAGTACTAGTACTGAGGAAACACCAGCAGAGAAGAAGCACTAGCACTGAGGAAGCACCAGCACCGAGGAAAAACTAGTACTGAGGAAGCACGAGCACCGAGGAAAAACTAGTACTGAGGAAGCACGAGCACCGAGGAAAAACTAGTACTGAGGAAGCACGAGCACCGAGGAAAAACTAGTACTGAGGAAGCACGAGCACCGAGGAAGCATCAGCACCGAGGAAATACTAGTACTTTGGAAGCACCAGCACCGAGGAAGCACCAGCACTGGGGCACTGACCCCAGGAACACCCTCCAGGTAGACTCCAGGTAAAATATCGGGTTCTGTACTGTGCTCTAATTAACGTAGATTTTCACTCTGGCAGCCTCTGAATTTACTGATTTTTAATTTGATAGAAAACGTAAAAAAAATAAATTTGCCCACTTTTCCAGTTATTTCTATTGCACTCGTTTCGTTTCGCAGTTTCCTCATAATCACATTTGTCGCTGGACGTTGCAAAATCCACGTATATTATCTTTGGTTAACAGTGCTTGGGAACCAGTGCATCACCCTGGGGACTCCACTGCCAGAATTTTCAGTAGTGTTTCGCTGCCTCTGGAAACACTGTGTTGGTAAGTGGTAATGTAACTTTTGATTTCTTTACTCAGCAGCTTCGTTAAAAAAAATTTTGTTATTTGTTTTTTACTTGTCATGTCTTCTAAGAGGTTTTGTGATTTTCCATTTAATTCTCTTGCTGTTTTCCGGGATGTTATCTGTCTGTTTCCATTAATATTCTGGTCTCACCTTTTCCCCGTTCTCTCTTTCTCTCTCTCTCTCTATTTATTTATCTATATATCTCCATATTTACACAAAGGTTTTACAGGGATAGGTTATAAGATAAGACCTGTTACCTACATCATCCTTTGTGTTGTTATGAGATATGCAAATAGGGTACAAGATGAAGTTGGAGCCATCTGTGGTCCAGTGGTCAGCTGACTTTATTTCGTGGATGTCGTTATGTTGTATGAATATGTTCCAAACTCGAGTCATCCTAGATCTAGAAATAAAGGATCTCAGATGAGGTGATGTTCTTGAGAAGTTTACAGCCAGAGTGTAGTTGCTGTTTGCTGCCCGTCTTGTCGTGTAGAAGCTCACTTCTCGCTGTCCACGGAGTGGAGCCATATGTGGTAGTTTAATAACATTGACCTTGTACTTAACAGTAATGCCACCCACATTCCTTCTGTGTTGAAGGCTCTGCTGAAATGACAGCTCTCTCTCTCTCTCGCTCTCTCTCTCTCTCTCTCTCTCTCTCTCTCTCTCTCTCTCTCTCTCTCTCTCTCTCTCTCTCTCTCTCTCTCTCTCTCTCTCTCTCTCTGGCGGTGTGTCTGCCTGTATTTCTGTTCGTCTGTCTGTCTCTTTCACACACACACGCACACGACACTGAAGGACAGGAGGGTCAGGGGAGACATGATAATTACATACAAAATACTGCATGGAATAGATAAGGTGGACAGAGACAGGATGTTCCAGAGATGTGACACAGAAACAAGGGGTCACAATTGGAAGCTGAAGACTCAGATGAGTCAAAGGGATGTTAGGAAGTATTTCTTCAGTCACAGAGTTGTTAGGAAGTGGAATAGTCTGGCAAGCGATGTAGTGGAGGCAGGAATCATTCATAGTTTTAAGACGAGGTATGATAAAGCTCATGGAGCAGGGAAAGGGACGGCCCAGTAGCGGTCAGTGAAGAGGCGGGGCCAGGAGCTGAGTCTCGACACCTGCAACCACAATTAGGTGAGTACAATTAGGTGAGTATACACACACACACACACATCCTGTTTACGGATGATGTGAAGTTGATGAGAAGAATTGAATCGGACGAGGACCAGGCAGAACTACAGGGGGATCGAGACAGGCTTTAGGCCTGGTCCAGCAAATGGCTCTTGGAGTTCAACCCCACAAAGTGCAAAGTCATGAAGATTGGGGAAGGGCAAAGAAGACCACAGACGGAGTACAGTCTAGGGGCCCAAAGCCTACAAAACTCACTCAAGGAAAAGGATCTTGGGGTGAGTATAACACCGGGCACAACTCCTGAAGCGCACATCAACCAAATAACTGCTGCAGCATATGGGGGCCTGGCAAACCTAATAACAGCATTCCGACCTCTAAATAAGGAGACATTCAGGATCCTGTACACTGTGTACGTTAGGCCCATATTGGAGTATGCAGCACCAGTTTGGAACCCTCACCTAGCCAAGCATGTGGGGAAACTAGAGAAAGTGCAAAGGTTGGCAACAAAACTAGTCCCGGAGCTAAGGGGTATGTCCTACGAGGAGAGGCTAAGGGAAATCGGCTTGACGACACTGGAAGACAGGAGAGATAGGGGGGATATGATAAGTACATATAAAATACTGAGAGGTATAGACAAGGTGGACAGAGACAGGATGTTCCAGAGATGGGACACGGCAACAAGGGGTCACAGTTGGAAGCTGAAGACTCAGATAAACCACAGGGATGTTAGGAAGTGTTTCTTCAGTCACAGAGTTGTCAGGAAGTGGAATAGCCTGGGAAGTGATGTAGTGGAGGCAGGATTCATACATAGCTTTAAGAAGAGGAATAATAAAGTGCATGGAGCAGGAAGAGTGACCCAGTAGCGGCCAGTGAAGAGGCGGGACAAGGAGCTATGACTCGGCCCCTGCAACCACAACTAAGTGAGTACAAACACACACGCATAAACAGAGGATACGCAGAGGCACTATCAGAACACTGTGTAGCCCGGGAAAATTCGAGGAGCACGTCAGGAATAAACAAGGAATTGAAAGAGCTAAGCTATGTGCAGAGGCCTTAACAGACCACAGCAGTGCCCAGGAAAAGCTGAGAAGGGAAAATGAAAGACCACTGAACACAGGGACATCAGACAGAGAAGAGATTGAAGGATGAAACGTTGCAGTGGAGACAACTAAATCGACTCAAGGGATGCAAAGGGAAATGCAGTGGGAGAATGAAAGGGAGAGGTCGGTCTTTGTTTATGGGCTCGAGGAAGTTGAAGGGGAAACTTATGAAGCAAGAAGACAGGGGAAGGGATAAGAGTGATTGAAAGTATTATGAAAGCAATAGGAGATGGCGACATGACCTAGTTTGCAAATTTTCCGAGAATAGAAGGGTTTGCAAGGGAAAGAAAACGACCAGTCAAAGTAATCTTCAAGGAGAAAGCGCAACTAAGGGACATGGCAACATACTGGAGGGTGTACTTAAACGGCAACAGAGCACAAGAAGTTGGAAGAATCTTATTGTAGCCAACTGGCCCAGTGGCTAGCACGTTGGTCTGGAGTTTTATCACTCTTTGATCCCGGGTTGTATCTCCACCCGTTGTATGGTTTGATAACAGACGCAATCTTCCCACCCGGATATCAGATCCTCAGGAAAGCTGGAGGGAGCAGAGGGGGAGGAGTTCCACTGCTCATTAAAAACCGATGGGGAGTTGAGGAAATAGAAAGAATGGACGAAATGGGCAAGAGGAGCTACATAGCAGGTAAAATTCAATCTGGGCGACATAAGGTAGTCATTGCAGTGATGTACAACCCGCCACAGAACTGCAGGATGCCAAGAGAAGAATATGAAGAGAGTAACAGAGCAATGGCGGACACACTAGCTAAGATGGCCAGAACAGCTCACACGGGTGTAGCAAAGTTACTAGTTATGGGTGATTTCAATCACAAGGAGATTGACTGGGAAAACCTGGAGCCACATGGGGCCCCTAAACATGGAGAGCCAAGATGATGGATGTGGTACTGGAAAACCTCATGCATCAACCTGTCAGAGACACTACCAGAGAGATAGAGGTGAGGATGAACCTGCAAGACTGGACCTCGTATCCACTCTGAGCAGCTTGGACATCGAGGGCATCACATATGAAAGACCCCTCGGAGCTGTTGATTACGTGGTCCTGAGTTTTGAATACATAGTGGAGTTACAAGTGGGTAACAAGAGTAGGGTGGGTAAAGCCAAACTACAAAAGATGGAACTACACAGGCATGAGGAACTTCCTGCAAGAGGTTCAGTGGAAAAGACTTCAGGCTGATGGACTGATTTCCTCAAACTCCTCTTCATCTTCCACCTTTCTCTGCATTGGACTGAAGAAGCCACTGGCTGGCAAAACGTTTCCAGAATAAAGACACGCAGATGTTGCACATGTGTCTAATTTATCAACTCTATCTCCTGTCAAACGTGTAAAACAATATGAATAGGTTATGAATGAGATGCTCAGACGGTTAAACGACCTGAGAACATGCACACCCCCAGCGGATAGTAGTCGCACATACCCAGAAAGAATACAAGGCACAACACCGTGACAGAAACAATACACAAATAACTTATGGCAACGTTTCGGTCCGACTTGGACCATTAACTAGTAACAGCGCATAGCCACCTACACAAAACATCGCATGAAAGAATATCACATAACTTCACACCCTTGTCACCTTATTTAGCGTTTTATCCTTCAGAAATACAATAGCGATTCAGATGTTAGGGTGAATATTTAATATTCTGTGTGGAGAAACTGTAATAGCAAATGCAATGCTACCCCTAACACTAGGGGTAATAGCATCGACGCTAGTTCTGTTATTTATCATAAATATGGGTGAGGGTTCTGGAAGACACCTGGTGCATTTGTCCTGCATTGCCATGTATACCATTACGGTGACAATTCATCTACAGGACAACTCATCGTTGTGACAACTCATCTACTTTACAAAGCCTCAACTTGTCATACAGTCTATGCATCTACTCATCTGTTTAGAAAATCATTTATTTATCAACTAATCTATTGCACCAACTTAACAATTTATTTGCTAAATAACTTGGTTACTTAACTAATCATCTAGTTATCATATATTCTAATTAACGGCTGATCTAAACTCATTTATTTAATAACTCATCTATCAAACAACTCATCTGGTAAATATATCATCTACTTTGCAGCTCATTTTCTTACCACCTTCACGTGACAGCTATTCTCAGGTGCTAAAGTTAATAAGTTCACTATTTTGCCATTATACTCCAAAGCTCATTTATTTGATTACCACTTTATTGTTCACCACAACTTATATTAGTCCCCTTTATATTATAATTTTATATTATAATTCTAACTTTAAAGAATTACCTTTAAAGTACTACCTACTATCATATTCCCAAGCTCCATTATTTGATCATCACTTTATTTGTTCACCACAAATTATTTTAGTCCCTTTTATATTGTCTCCTTTATTTTAGCTTTAAAAAACTACCTTAGCTCATTATTTTTTACATTTGTTAAATAATTCAAGTGCTATTTTTTTTAGCTTTAGAATATTTACTTTATTTTTTACTTAATTCTAACTATAGATTCACTACAAATCTTATGATTACAAGCATTGATCCTGATACCAACCTCTTATTTAATGACTTAAATGATTCAAACAGTTACTGTAATTACTACACAGCAGAACAATCAAAGGCACTTCTCAGAGCCAACAACAACATAACTATCTTTAACTACAATATCAGATCTTTAAGCAAGCATTATGATGACCTCCTAGCATTACTAAATTCCTTGCATGCCAATATGTCCATCATTACACTAACTGAAACCTGGCTAAAGCCTGATACTACAGATGTCTATGCCATTCCTGGTTACACAGCCATACACAACTGTAGGCCAGACCAACAAGGGGGTGGCACAGCTATATACTACTCAGACCAACTAGAATGTATCACTAATCCTTGCACAAGGGATGAACATGGGGAATATATAATAGCTAAATTCAAATCCAAATACCTACAAAAACCTCTCACAGTGATAAACATCTACAGAATTCCACAATCAAACATTAGCCAATTTAGTCAAAACCTAGGAAGTATGATAACTGATGCACGCATGAACAAAGATCACTTACTACTCTCAGGTGACTTCAATATAAATCTCCTGCAAGACCAGGACCCACACGTTACTGAATTCACAAACACAATGAGTAACTGCATGTTGCTACCAACAGTAACAAAACCTACAAGAGTTACAGAGACTAGTGTTTCCCTACTTGACCACATCTGGACCAACACCATATCCCCTTTAAAATCAGGCATAATTACAGATAATACCACAGACCACTACCCTACTTTCCTCATAACAACTCTTGGTAAAATACCCCAAGACACTACTAAAGTCACCTTCAGACTTCACAATGAGGCAGCCATTAATAACTTCACAACAGCAGTAACAAACATTGACTGGCACACTGAGCTAGAAATCTATACAGATATTGACGAATGTTTTAATAATTTTCTAAAAAAGACCCAATACCTTTATAACAAGCACTGCCCTAAAAAAACTAAACAGATGACAGCTAAGAGACTAAACAGTCCCTGGCTAACACCCAGCATTCTCAGATCCATAAATACAAAACACCGATATGAAAAACAGTACAGAATGGGTCACATAACCAGAGACCAAACAAAATGTTACTCGTCAATCCTAACCAGCCTGATAAGAAGGGCAAAAAAATTGTATTATGAGAACAGATTATCCAACTTACGAGGTGATATAAAAAAGACCTGGCAGACCCTATCAGAAATTCTGGGAACAAAAAAGATATCACGACATAGCGAAATAAAATTAACAAAATCAGATGAACCCCAACTCCCACCAACAGAAACAGCAAACAGACTCAATGATTTCTTCTCCACTATAGGTCAAAACCTTGCCAATAATATCCCAAGCTCAGATACCCCACCAAATGACTACCTCACTGGCAACTACCCGAACACACTGTTCCTAGCTCCGACTAACCCATATGAAGTCTCCCTTATTATCAACGCACTGAAAAACAAGGCAGGAGATTTAAATACCTTACCACCCTTTATATACAAAAAAGCGTCACAAGTACTATCACCAATCATTGCAACACTCTTTAACAAATCCATTGAATCCTCCACCTTCCCTACAGTTCTCAAAATAGCAAGGGTCACCCCGATCCATAAAGGAGGAGACCAAACAGAGTTGAATAACTATAGGCCAATATCCAATTTACACCCTCTCTCAAAAATCTTCGAAAAATTAATTCATAAACGAATCTACTCCTACCTCATCTCCCATAACATTCTCAACCCCTGCCAATTTGGATTCAGGCCTAATAAAAATACTAATGATGCTATTATACACATGCTTGAACATATATACACTGCAATAGAGAAAAAACAAGGCCCACTGGGGATCTTCATTGACTTACGTAAAGCTTTTGATACAGTTGACCATGACTTGCTCCACGTAAAATTGTCACACTATGGTATAAGAGGGCACTCCCTCAACTACCTCAAGTCTTACCTCAG
Organism: Cherax quadricarinatus; assembly: GCF_038502225.1. Classification (NCBI taxonomy): domain Eukaryota; kingdom Metazoa; phylum Arthropoda; class Malacostraca; order Decapoda; family Parastacidae; genus Cherax; species Cherax quadricarinatus. The sequence goes on from NC_091308.1 coordinate 11,621,444, forward strand.
CAACAGAAGCCAATATGTGTACGCAAATGGGGCAAGCTCTTCCGCACAACCAATTACAGTTGGTGTCCCACAGGGAAGTGTCCTTGGCCCTCTTCTCTTTCTCCTATACATAAATGACCTACCAAATGCTTCGCAATTACTCAAACCCACACTTTTTGCAGATGACACTACATACGTCTTCTCTCACCCGAGTTCAGTCACGCTAGCCAATACTGTAAACACCGAATTACAGAAAATATCTACCTGGATGAGGACTAACAAACTTACACTAAACATTGACAAAACCTATTTCATTCAGTTTGGTAACAGAGCTACAGATGTACCTCTTAACATAACGATAAACGGATCACCTATCACAAAGCTAACAGAGGGAAAATTCTTAGGAATCCACCTCGATAATAGACTCAAATTTCATACACATATACAACAAATTTCTAAGAAAATTTCCAAGACTCTAGGCATACTATCGAAGATACGGTACTATGTTCCACAGTCAGCCCTCCTGGCCCATTATCACTCTCTTATTTACCCCTATCTCACCTATGGAATTTGTGCATGGGGCTCAACAACAACTAACCATCTCAGACCACTAATTACCCAACAAAAGGCTGCAGTTAGAATGATAACAAATTCTCAGTACAGGCAGCACACTCCACCAATATTCAAAACACTCAACCTACTCACCATACAAAACATCCATACTTATTATTGCACTTATTACATACATAGAACACTTAACTCTGATATTAACCCTCCCCTCAAACATCTCCTTGCCAACCTCAACAGAACACATGACCATAATACAAGGCACAGATCACTCTTTGATGTTCCTCGTGTCCATCTCACGCTATGCAAAAACTCAATGCACATAAAAGGCCCTAAAATCTGGAATTCATTACCTGTAAATATAAAAGAAACACTACCTGTTTATAAATTCAAGTCTCTTCTCAAAGTTCACTTACTCACTCAAAACCAAATAAATACTGAATAACTGAACCATATAAATTGTATATCCTAAATGTTACTCACAATTATATCACACAAATGTTAAACCTAACTTTGTTATTTTGTTTTTTTAAATAAACTACCTGAATGAACAGCAATGCAAGCAACCACATGACCTGTCTTTGTAATACTCATTTGTATTTTATAGTTATCTGTTTACAATAATGTCTTATCACTGATTTCATCATTGCTTAGTTAATCTTAAGTTAATTTTAAGCCAGCCCGTAATGCTATGCATATAAGTGGCTTTGGCATGCTGCTCTTACCTGTATTTTTTTGTACCTCTGTATGTATGCTAAAATTTATAAATAAATAAATAAATAAATCAGTGACATGGAGGGAGGGAGGATGGGGAGGGATAAACAGAAGGGATGGAGAGAGATAGGGAGGGAGAAAAAAAGAATGGATGGAAAAGGGTGAAGGTGTGAGAAAGGTGGGTGTGGGGTTTGGGAGGGGATAGGGAGTGGGAGTTGGATGGGGTGAGAGGGGGGAAGAGAGGGAGTGTGGGCTGTATGTTAAGTATTGAGGGTAGGGGAGAGAGAGAGAGAGAGAGAGAGAGAGAGAGAGAGAGAGAGAGAGAGAGAGAGAGAGAGAGAGAGAGAGGAGGGATACGTACATATCCACACTCAGCTAGGCCGAGTGCAGCCACCAGATGGCGTGTCAGTCGCATAAGCCTATGGGGGCAGTTATGAAACTGCATATCAGGCTTGCATCTGGCTCGGGCGTGCTACACACGGCTGACACAACCCTGACATTAACGGGGCAAGATTCTCCACAGGCGGTGTGACACTTCCGTAAACTCGGAGACATGAGAATAAATAATGAGAGAAAAGGAAAATATACAAGCTGATAAGTCAATAGATTCCCAATTGGTGTATATGTAAAGTGACTGCAAGGTGACTGCTAGGTGTCTGCTAGGTGACTATAGGGAACTGCAGCGATTCGAGAATTGAAGTCGTCAGCTAGGTGAAATTTTGAGAGGCGCCGGTCGAACATAGAACTGTTGTTGTGTTTACAAGAGTTCTTTACAGTCCCCTCTGCTATCTTCGAAACATTGCATGTACCTGTAACATTTAGGGCCCTCTAGGATGCTCCTGGTGCATGATGAGTGACACTACTGTTAACAAGGTACAGGTGCTTTCATAACAAACACTGCATAACTGACTAAAGCAGTGGTTCCCAAACTGGGGGGTAATGGAGGGGTGACAGAAAAAAAGTTATGAATTCTGAAAATCAAGAAAACAATGCGGTACCCGGTATGAGGATTATTGTTAACTTTGTCTTAGTATATAAAGTTGTAAAGTAAACCTATTATAAGTAAGTAATAAAGTTAAACCAAATAACAATAAACATCAAAAACTAATATACAGTATTAGAAAAGAAGAAATATATAGCTAAGTGTGTGGAAACCCAAAAGTATTTTGACAAGTATGCTTCAGGACAAAAGTCACTCAGTAGCCCAGATCGACCTGTCCAGTACGCGTCACTCACTTCCTGAGGCTGCCTCTATTTCACACTGTCAGTTTATCTGTGAGCATCAGCCGAGGTAGACATAAGCTGGTATGAAGCCAAGAATTCCTAAACTAGCTTCAAGTATGCAACTCCATCCATCCCACTGATGTTCTTGACATCTTTGGTAATAGTCATTAGAGATGCACAATGTTCAAATACAATAAATAAAAGAAAATATCTCAAGTGTTGTAATTTAGCCATATATATCAATAATAACAACATTTTGTGAAAGGGGTAACATGCTTTATGTGGCATGTTAAATTGGGTAACAAGCTGAAAAAGTTTGGGAACCACTGGACTAAAGGATAACAAACGCACTATACACATGGGAGTGGTCATGCTGACTCCGGAGTAGGACTTACTGTGAACTCTATGGGCACTGATATCTGTCTCCATGGTAATGCAATTAATGAATTCGGCACAAGCCTCTGAATAGTCAGGAGCAGAGTCACAGTCACAACCATGTATGGCTGATATGGAAAGGCGGCTATATTAATTCTGGAGAGGCAGGCTAGAGTTTATCTCAGGAGTGGATGTGTAGAGAAGTTGAGTCATCAGAAGTAGAAGCGATTCTACACTGACCGCTCTAGCACCTCTTCACTGACTGCTCTATTCCCACCTCAGCCACCAAAATGTCAACTGCAATTATGTAAGGTAGAAGAGGGTAAAGCAGGTAGCAGTCAGACATGGCCGTGGATCAGATTTTATTGGCGTGAATGTGCAGGAGTTGGACCTGGGACCAACTCCTTAGAGAGAGAGAGAGAGAGAGAGAGAGAGGGAGAGATGTTAGCGCTCAACTAGGCCGAGTGCAGCAGCCAAACGGTGGTGTTTGTCTCAGGTCTATGTGCGGGCGGATATAAAACTGCATAGCAGACTTACACGGGGATTTGGGATGGGTGTGGGTGGGGGTGAAAGAGGGAGGGGTGTGTGTGTGGGGTAGTGGTGAGAGAGTTTAGGGAAGGGGTGTGGGCTGGGGGTTTGGGGGTGGGGGTAGTGAGGGGGGGGTGTTGGCGTCTGGTCGTGGACATGTATTGATTAGTGAGCCGGGCCAGGAGGTGCACCTGTTGCTGCACACTCTCCTATCTTCACCTTCTCACCTGTTGCTGCCTCCTTCAGGTGCTTCCTTCCTATCATTCATTTCTGCTTCCTTCATTCCTTCCCTCAACTTGTTTCTACCTTTGCAGATACTTTCTTCCTTCTTTCCTTCAACCTGTTGCTGTCTTCTTCAACTGCTTCCTTCCCTTCCTTCATTCATTTATGCTTCCTTCATTCTGTTCTTCATTCTGCTGCTACCTTCTTCAGACACTTCCTACCCCTTCTTTGTCTCTTTATTGTTGCTTACTGAAGTAGTTCCTACCTTCTTCTGGTACTTCCATCCCTTCCATCATTTCTGCTGCCTTCATTTGTGCTACCTATATTTCTTTCAAACTTTGGTGGCGACCCTGAGACTACAGAAATACTTCCTGACATCCCTGTGGTCTCAACTCTGTCTTTAACTTTCAGCTGTGCCCTTGAGTGCCTATTTTCTACCTCTTAAAGAGTCTTCATCTATCAGTTTCTATGAGTATTGTCTATGCTGTTATCATGCCTCTCCTCTTAGCTTTTATTTCTTAGCTCTGAAACAAGTCTCGTTGCATACATCTGCAGTGTCCAGTTTCTTAACACACTTTGTTTTTCTAGGAGTGAGGTCCATGCTGGTGCTGTCTACTCCAAGATGGGCCTTGAATGACTCTTTCTTGAAATTCCTGAAGGTTGCTCGCAGATTTGCCAGACAAAAATTGCCTGCAGAGGCTATTCGGCTGTTGTGAGCATGGTGATGTACCAGGCACAGTGCTCACCCCTAGGCTGCTCTTTTTGACTGAGGTCCGCAGTCTCTATACCTCGAGTTTATACACTTATTCACGTGGGATCCCCAAGCTCAGGGATGGGAAAGATATGGCCAGCATGCCAAATCTGGTCCACCAAATTATTTCTATGGTTCGCCATTGCATGTATTAATTGGGAAAAAAGTTTCTTTGCTCATTATTATGCGGGAGATGGACAGCGGAAACAGCGAGGTTGGCTGATCACTTACTGACCCAACTCTGGGAATACCCCAAGTATGATAACCCACAGTGTTAGGAGCAGGCGAGAAGTCTCTAAACATATTCCTAAATAACCTTTTCTCGACCTTACGACAACCACGGCCACACCCACACCTCAGTATTGTTTCCACTGACCTGGATGTCCAGCACCATCACTGATCTTGGAGTCCAACGCCAACATTCACCCGGGAATCCAGCACCAACACTGACCTGGGAGGCCATCACCAATACTGGTCTGGGAGTCCATCACCAACACTCCAGTAAAGACACACAGGATTCGAACATATTTGATAGGTCATTACATATGTCAAGAAAACAAGCAGTAGCTTTAGTATTGATCTTTGGGGGGACATTACATTTTACCCTGAATTACTTTACCATGACACATCCTCCTATACTGACACTCTTGGCCTTCTATCTCTCATGTGCTCTATGAAGCACTGTAAGAGACAATACCTCATAGAGCACATGAGAGATAGAAGGGAACCATGTCAAAAACTTTCTTGCATTCTAGCTAGATACAGTGGGGTTATCCCTGTCTTTCTTGGTTTATCTCTATAATTCGGTCATAGAACCCCAATAGGTTCGCCAGTCTCTGGATCCATGTTGATTTTCACTAATGAGACTCTCTCTCTCTCTCTCTAGGTGCTCCAGCGTCCTCCTCGAAACAATTTTCTCCATTATATTGGAAAGGCTGCACTCTGTCATTGCTCTTATTCTACCTGACATCACTTCATGCTCCACACTGAATAACTTTCCAAACTTTCTATTTAGCTCTTCATATAATTCTCTGTCGTTTACTATAAGTAGGTTTACATTCTTCCCTGGAGGGTATTCCAGGGATCAACGCCTCCGCGGCCCGGTCCATGACCAGGCCTCGTGGTGGATCAGGGCCTGATGTAGTCCAACGTACAAACCACAGCCCGGCTGATCCGGAACGGACTTTAGGTATCTCTCCCTCTCTTTCTTGAAGACAGCCAGGGGTCTATTGGTAATTCCCCTTATGGCTGGTGGGAGGCTCTTGAACAGTCTTGGGCCCCGGACTCTTACTGTGTTTTCTCTTGGCGTACTAAAGGCGCCCCTATTTTTCATTGGGGGTATGTTGCATCGAATGCCAAGTCTTTTGCTTCCGTAGGGAGTGATTTCTGTGTGTAGATTAGGAACCAGTCCCTCCAGGATCTTCCAGATGTAGATTATGTTGTATCTCTCTCGCCTGCGCTACAGTGAATACAAGTCAAGTGCTTCTAAGCGTTCCCAGTAGTTAAGGTGTTTGACGGAACTTATATGTGCAGTAAAGGTTCTCTGTACACTCTCTAGATCTGCAATTTCACCTGTCTTGAATGGAGATGTTAATGTACAGCAATATTCTAGCCTAGAGAGAACAAGTGATTTAAAAAGGGTCATCACTGGCTTGGCATCTCTTGTCTTGAATGTTCTCATTATCCATCCTATCAGTTTCATTATCCTTCATCAGTTTTGATTCTTCTCATTAATCTTACGTTATCTGGAAATAATAATATATCTGACTCTCTCTCTCCTGGTGTGACATTCACATATACCAGAAACAAGACTGGTCCTACAACTGATCCTTGGAGAACCCTATTTGATACAATTTTCCAATTGTTTCATCTCTTCTCTAGCAATCATTCCCATAAATTACTTTTTGATCCACTCAACTGATAGAGCATTTCATATTATTCCTTCATGCTTTTCAATTTTTTGACACAGTCTCGTGTACTGTGCATTATTAAATGCCTTCTTGCAGTCAAAGAATAAGCAATCCACCCAGCTATCTCTCTTTCCTGCCTCAGTATTGTTACGAGTAGTTTGTAACAGAACTCCAAGTTTGTGAGACAAGTTTTGTCATCTATAAGTCAGTACTCATGATTATTTAAGGAACCACTTCTCTTCTCTTCTAATTATTATCTTCTACATCGCCTGGCATAGTATGCATGTCAGTGAAACTTATTGGTAGCTTAATGCTTCCCATCTGTCTTCTTAAGTACTGGAACTATATTCGCTGTGTTCCAGATCTCTGTAATTATCACGTATCCAGTGACTTGCTGTAGGCTTTAGCTAATGATTTAGACAGCATTTCTCCTCACATCTCGTAGAATCCATGGTTATACTTTGTCGGATCCCATTGATTTTATTGTATTCAACTCATTAAAAAAAATCACATCTTTCCATGTTGTGTGTGTGGTGTCCAGTACCCTCTGGCGAATACTTTCTCTGCCGTTGCTCTGTGTCCACTGGGAATACCTCCCTAAATAGTTTGTTCAGTTCTTCATGAATTTTCTTGTCGTTCCCGTGGGCTCTCCTCTTTCCTTCCACAGTCTTATTCCCTGGTCTTTCGTTGTCGTTTTTCTTCTGATGTGAAGCTCAGAACTACTGTTCAGTTGTTTGAAAAGAACGAGACTTATTTTTATTCAATCTATGGGAAAAATAGTCGAGTACAAATCGGAAGCTGGTGTCTGTCTCCTGTTCGGGGAGACGGAGGGTCAAGCCTCCACCACGTCTTGCGCTGAATGATCAACATGAGTTTAGCTCTTAGAATAAAGACAAAAATACTTCATGCATGGGAGTAAACTGATCTGGAACCATGCCGTCTGCAGAAAACTGATTCCAATATCAGCGAATAGGTAAAAAAAAAAAACTTTGTACTCCAGTGCCCATCTGTGCCGAACTCGAGGGATCCATCTGTGCCGAACTCGAGGGGTCCATCTGTGCCGAACTCGAGGGGTCCATCTGTGCCGAACTCGAGGGGTCCATCTGTGCCGAACTCGAGGGGTCCATCTGTGCCGAACTCGAGGGATCCATCTGTGCCGAACTCGAGGGATCCATCTGTGCCGAACTCGAGGGGTCCATCTGTGCCGAACTCGAGGGGTCCATCCGTGCCGAACTCGAGGGATCCATCTGTGGAAACATAAACACATATGCAGTTTAATGTGATCCTTTATTGACAACGTTTCGCCCACACAGTGGGCTTTTTCAAGTCACAAACAGATCTACCTGGGGTGGAAGGTACGGGAGTATTTATAGTCAGGTTCAGAATGTTGAGGTCAGGTGGAGAATGCTGCATCTGATGATCGACCGGGTGGGGTTATAGAGTCTTGGGTAGCTTGGCAGGGGTATTGGACAAGTTGTGAGTAGACCTTCTGCAGTGTTCTATGTTCTTATGTGGGATAGCGATGAAGAAGTTTCTTGGCAAGTGGTTCAGCTATGTTATAGAAGCCATTGTTCTGGTTGAAATTGTTGGTTATAGAGATAAGCGATGATTCCAGGATTCTTCGGTATTGAGTGTTGTCTTCTGTGGCGATAAGTCTTGAGTTTCTGTAGTTAATTAAATGGTTGTGTGAATTGCGATGTTGTACACAGGCATTCCTTGTATCGTTAGTCCTGCTTGCGTATTGGTGTTCTGAAATACGTGTTTGGAGGTCTCTTGATGTTTCGCCCACGTATAATTTGTTGCAGTCATTACAAGGGATTATGTATACCCCTGCAGAGGATGGAAGCTTGTCCTGTCTACTACTGGTGATGTCCTTGATGGTCGTGGTTGTGGAGGTAGATACTTGGAATGATGTATTGGAAAAGATGTTGGAAACATGTTTGGCAATGGAGTTGGTGGGGAGGACTATGTATCTCTTCTCGGCAGTGTCTTCTCTGGGTGTGTTGAAGATGTTTAATGCCCGCTGTCTGCAGTCTCTGATGAAGTGACGAGGATAGTGGAGTTTAGAAAATACTTGTTTAATTATAGTGCAATCTTCCTCAAGGAACTCATTGCTGCAGATTCTGAGTGCGCGCAGGAAGAAGCCTATAATTACACCACGTTTGGTTTTGGTGTCGTGGTGAGAGTAGAAGTGGAGAAGATCGTTTTGGTTGGTTGGTTTTCGATAGACTTTAAAACGAAGTTCATGGTCAGTTTTGCAGAGAAGAACATCAAGGAAAGGAAGAGTGTTGTCGACTTCTTCTTCAAGTGTGAACTGGATTGAGGGCTCAACCTGGTTGAGCTTGTCTTGGAGAGCTTGAACGTTGAAGCGCCTGGGAGTTATGAGGAGAATGTCGTCAACATAACACTCTTCCTTTCCTTGATGTTCTTCTATGCAAAACTGACCATGAACTTCGTTTTAAAGTCTATCGAAAACCAACCAACCAAAAAGATCTCCACTTCTACTCTCACCACGACACTAAAACCAAACGTGGTGTAATTATAGGCTTCTTCCTGCGCGCACTCAGAATCTGCAGCAATGAGTTCCTTGAGGAAGAATGCACTATAATTGAACAAGTATTTTCTAAACTCCACTATCCTCGTCACTTCATCAGAGACTGCAGACGGCGGGCATTAAACATCTTCAACACACCCAGAGAAGACACTGCCGAGAAGAGATACATAGTCCTCCCCACCAACTCCATTGCCAAACATGTTTCCAACATCTTTTCCAATACATCATTCCAAGTATCTACCTCCACAACCACGACCATCAAGGACATCACCAGTAGTAGACAGGACAAGCTTCCATCCTCTGCAGGGGTATACATAATCCCTTGTAATGACTGCAACAAATTATACGTGGGCGAAACATCAAGAGACCTCCAAACACGTATTTCAGAACACCAATACGCAAGCAGGACTAACGATATAAGGAATGCCTGTGTACAACATCGCAATTCACACAACCATTTAATTAACTACAGAAACTCAAGACTTATCGCCACAGAAGACAACACTCAATACCGAAGAATCCTGGAATCATCGCTTATCTCTATAACCAACAATTTCAACTAGAACAATGGCTTCTATAACATAGCTGAACCACTTACCAAGAAACTTCTTCATCGCTATCCCACATAAGAACATAGAACACTGCAGAAGGTCTACTCACAACTTGTCCAATACCCCTGCCAAGCTACTCAAGACTCTATTACCCCACCCGGTCGATCATCAGATGCAGCATTCTCCACCTGACCTCAACATTCTGAACCTGACTATAAATACTCCCGTACCTTCCACCCCAGGTAGATCTGCTTGTGGCTTGAAAAAGCCCACTGTATGGGCGAAACGTTGTCAATAAATGATCACATTAAACTGCATATGTGTTTATGTTTCCATTGTGTCGGTATTTTATACCATTTATTTTCATCGGATCCATCTGTGCCGAACTCGAGGGGTCCATCTGTGCCGAACTCGAGGGGTCCATCTGTGCCGAACTCGAGGGGTCCATCTGTGCCGAACTCGAGGGATCCATCTGTGCCGAACTGCAGTGTCCATCTGTGGCTTGACACTCCCCCTAGATTTTAACCATCACATCAACTTGTACAAGAAGGCTCCTTCAACTCCGTCCATCACTGATCCGCGTACAAGAGGGATCCCTGCCAAGAGCCACTCTGTTGAGGCTTCAATCTTCCATCTACGGAATTTTCATTTTTTCTTCCTTATATTTCATTTTCATGCCTTTTACTCCGGAATTTTTCTGTGTATATTTTGTTATATTTTATTTTTGTCTATTTTTTTCTTCATAATTGTTAATGGATATTATTCATGATTATATCTCCATCTGTTTGTATTTCATTTATCAGTATTTTGAATACCCCTAAGGGTGTCTTGATGTCGGTGAGCAGCTCTTGATCCAAGGAAGTGAACCTGTTGTTCCTTTAATGAGCTGATTATCTTCCAGGTGCTAAACGCATAACAATAGTAATATTGATCATAATAACAATAAAAAAGTTCTGCAACTATTACTACTAATAATAATTATTATTATTTTATTATAATAATTTTTCTCTACTGATTTATTTTTCAAAGGGAGATGGAACTACGCCCGGACACGTGTATATTAATTTTCAACTTGCTGACAGACCCTTGATGCTGTTGAAGAGAGGTTCTTTGATGCTGTTGAAGGGAGGTTCCTTGATGCTGCTGAAGGGAGGTTCATTGATGCCACTGAAGGGAGGTTCTCTGATGCTGTTGGAGGTTTCTTGATGCCATTAAAGAGAGGTTCCTTGATGCTGTTGAAGGGAGGTTCCTTGATGCTGTTGAAGGGAGGTTCATTGATGCTGTTGAAGGGAGGTTCATTGATGCTGTTGAAGGGAGGTTCCTTGATGCTGTTGAAGGGAGGTTCATTGATGCCATTGAAGGAAGGCTCCTTGATGCCGCTGTAGGAAGGTTCCTTGATGCCACTGAAGGAAGGTTTCTTGATGCTGTTGGAGGTTTCCTGATGCTGTTGGGGGATCCTTGATGCCATTAAAGAGAGAGGTTCCTTGATGCCGTTGAAGGGAGGTTCCTTGATACCGCTGAAGACACTCCTGTTGCCTAGCAATAGATCTTCCATCATCTTCCTTGATTATCTCTCAGTCCTCGAGGTGGGCTTAGCGCTTCCCCCTAAATGTGAATATAATCCCCTAACCTGGAAAGGTAATCAGGAAAAGGTAATCAGGGGAGTCTTCGCTAGGTGGAGAATGAGCGATTTATATGGAGCAGGTCGGCCGTACACTTCACAATTTGGAAGGAATATTTCCAGATGAATAAAATAAGTTTTAAATGAACTAGATAGGTTCCAGCTGGACTGGAAATGCTCCAGATAAGCTAGCTATGTTCCAGATTAGCTAGAACGGTTCCAGATGAGCAGGATATGTTCCGGATGAGCTGGATACGTAGGTTCCAAATTATCTAGACAGGTTCCGAATAGCAAGATAGGTTTTAGAAGAGCTAAATAGGTTCCGGATAAGCTACATATATGTTGTTTTGTGGCTGTGGGATGACACCCGTGTCCAGGTTCCCTCTCAATAGTATACGAAAAGGGTTTCTTGCAATTCTTGATGAACACGAAGTTTCACTAGTCTGGGCCTGGGGCAGATTGCACGGGCATGTTATTCACGGTTTTTTCAAATTGCAGTGGGTTTAGGGTTATGTCAGAAACCTGACATATTGACAAAGTTTTAAGGCTTGCTCATGAAAATTTTTTTTGGATAGTCGATCTTTTGTCTGATTAATGGTTCACTAAACAAAGAGTCACTGTAACTTTCTTTCTATTTGCAAAGATCCTGAAAAAAAAAAATACTCCTGGAAACCTTTCATCTTACCTGCGTTTATTTTCTCATGATTGCGAAGAAAATGGAAAACACAGAGTCGTCAGAAGTCAGTACTCAAACAAATAATAGAACCTGGTTCAGTAAATAGCCTACTCAGCGGGGGAAAAAAATATAACGGGGCAAAGACTGGTCACACGCCTGCGCTAGAAATTTTTGAAAGAGTTTCCGCGCGTAAGTTATTGACAATAATAATTTGTTTGGCTATGACACAAGCAACAAAGTTGCATCAGAGACATGATATAAGATCATGTTGTATCTGAACACACGACGAGTCTCGCCGCTCCAAGAATCGCTACTCTAAGGTTTGGCATCTTGTTGACATCCTGGAAGGGGGGTACAAACTGCGGGAGTAACACAGACAAATGGTAATAAAGACACTAATTACATTAAATTATTTTACTGGTTCACGTACTTGTAAAAGCTAAGTAGCGGGTAAATGATGATGATATTATTGGAAAAAGAAATATCAGAAATGAATAATAACGACAACAAGTATGGCTATGATGAAGAACTTCCATTGTTTTACCAATGAGAAACTGGATACCAAAATACACAGAGAAAATAAATTGTCAATTATTTCAAATTAGTATTTTAATTTTTCATTGGTTTATCTTTAAATCTACAAATTGGCCGACGTTTGGCATGTCAAATGAAGAAGACAGAACAAGATGCCACCTTTCTCCTCTAGTGACCTTCATCCACGCAGCTCGGAATGAAAAATATTCGATGTCATGGTCTTTAATTAATTAAGATTGTTAATAAATAGTTCAGTCACGTGTGTAACACCTAAGTGTCCTTATTGTGGAAACGTCTCCACATATGACTAACTTATCAATCTTTAAGATTGTTTTCTAAATAGTAAGGGTTGAGGAAGTAGTAGTAGTAGTAGTAGTAGTAGTAGTAGTAGTAGTAGTAGTAGTAGTAGTAGTAGTAGTAGTAGTAGTAGTAGTAGTAGTAATCAAGTATTCTTGATTACCTAAAGAAATTCAACGTCAGCGAACATTTGTGCAGATGATTACTGATTATGATAAAATCTGTATTAGTTATTGTTATGCAAAACTTAGGGCAGATAAGCTGATTAAATTTCATCCAAATAGTCACGAACATAAGTATGTAGGTGAACATGAGTATGTGGGTGAACATGGGCATGTAGGTGAACATGATTATGTGGGTGAACATGGGTATGTAGGTGAACATGAGTATGTGGGTGAACATGGGCATGTAGGTAAACATGATTATGTGGGTGAACATGGGTATGTAGGTGAACATGAGTATGTGGGTGAACATGGGCATGTAGGTGAACATGGGTATATAGGTGAACATCGGTATGTAGGTGAACAAGAGTATGAAGGAGACATGAATGCCAGGTGGACATATGACAGCAGACGTGAGGGTATCAATAGTTATGTAGCTAGACATGAGTGTTCAAGTGTACATGGGCATGTATGTGTACACGGGTGTGTAGGTAGAAACAAGATGTGCGTGTAACAACACATGTTACTGAGTGCTGAATTTGATAAGAGAGACGCATGTACAAGACTAGGAATCATTATTGACCAAACGTTTCATCTGCACTGCAGCAGCCATCTTCACTCGAATACAGAGATGAATCATACTCCTGGAGACATCACCGTTGATGGAAGACGAAATAGACGAAGTAGAGAGGTGGTTTGGTGTAATCAGTCCCCTCAAGCGCAAGGTGACTTAGTCTCTTAGCATCAAACAGAGAAGCCTCGCACTAAGATACTGATCATCCTGCACTTTTGGTGATGAATTGATTACATCAAACCACCTCTCCACTTTGCCTTCCACTAGTGTGATTAACCATAGTTTTTAAATGAGTGGACGGGTAAGCCAGAGGAAGGCCTCGGTCAGATGACCAAAAGCTCCGGCTGCGGGTCGTTATATGACTAAGACCCGCGTCAGGAAACACTTGTCGTGTTTCCTGACAAACCTTACCTAATCTAACCTAGTGTTGATGTCTCCAGTAGTGTGATTCAGCTCTGTATTCGATTGATGGTTGCAGCGCAGGCGAAATGTCTACTCAGTAAAGACTCCTGATGATGCACATGTCTCACTCGTCGACTTGTAGGTATTGTAAGACAGTCATAAAATGATACCTTCTGAAGTGCGTGGGCGTGAATGTAACCGTGCGTGTTTATGTCAATAAACAGAAAGAGGGTTAGCGTGTGCGCAAATATGTGGCTGCGTGTGCGTACGTAAACATGCATTCACCTAGTTGTACTCACCTAGTTGTACTCACCTAGTTGTACTCACCTAGTTGAGGTTGCAGGGGTCGAGTCCGAGCTCCTGGCCCCGCCTCTTCACTGATCGCTACTAGGTCACTCTCCCTGAACCGTGAGCTTTATCATACCTCTGCTTAAAGCTATGTATAGATCCTGCCTCCACTATGCTTCCCAAACTATTCCACTTGCTGACTACTCTGTAGCTGAAGAAATACTTCCTAACATCCCTGTGATTCATCTGTGTCTTCAACTTCCAACTGTGTCCCCTTGTTGCTGTGTCTCATCTCTGGAACATCTTGTCTTTGTCCACCTTGTCAATTCCTCTCAGTATTTTGTATGCCGTTATCATGTCCCCCCTATCTCTCCTGTCCTCCAGTGTCGTCAGGTTGATTTCCCTTAACCTCTCCTCGTAGGACATACCTCTTACCTCTGGGACGAGTCTTGTTGCAAACCTTTGCACTTTCTCTAGTTTCTTTACGTGCTTGGCTACGTGTGGGTTCCAAACTGGTGCCGCATACTCCAATATGGGCCTAACGTACACTTGTGTTTGTGTGCGTGTTTACCTATGTGAAAGTTTGAGTGTGCGCATTGTATGTGTATGTGAGTTTTCATGTGTGTGTGTGTGTTTACATTCGTCAGGCTTCTTACCGTACAATGAATTATTTATATTGGCGGATTCATGTGTTTTTAACAACCTATTTCAGTTTTTTTTTCACATGTTTCCTCTGTGCTCCAGGTGTGCTCAGTCTGTGCTCCAGCTGTGCTCCAGGTGTGCTCAGTCTGTGCTCCAGCTGTGCTCCAGGTGTGCTCAGTCTATGCTCCAGCCGTGCTCCAGGTGTGCTCAGTCTGTGCTCCAGGTGTGCTCAGTCTGTGCTCCAGCTGTGCTCCAGGTGTGCTCAGTCTATGCTCCAGCTGTGCTCCAGGTGTGCTTAGTCTGTGCTCCGGCTGTGCTCCGTCCAGCCATTTATCACCAGCGCGCCACTTTTTCCCCGGGGAAAACAATATGCCCATTACATAGTCACCTTTTTTCCATATCCGTGGATACAGATATTCAATGAAAGACTTTTTTGGAGGTGCTAGGAACCTAGCACCCAGACAAGCCAGGGGAAACAAGGAAAATCTTGTTGCTCTATGTAACAAGGTCGTTAAGCCAGAAGCAGTCTTTGGTCAGGTCACTGCCCAGTCTACACGAGTCTAAAATTACTTTTTTTCTCTCTCTAAAGAAACTTCTTCCACGATTACGCTTTTGAAGACTGTAAACAAAATCAAGATAATCTGTAGATGTAAGCAGCATTACTTAATGTAGATTTAAGATGCTGAGTCAGATTTTGAAATGCAACAGCCAAATCTCAGAGAAGACTCTCGTGGTAAGGCAAGGAATTCTGCGCTAGTAACAAGTACTGGAAGGGGATGTGTTTTCCAAGAGCGAGGACCTAGAGGATACAGTTTTTTACGACTGTATTATTGCCAGAGTATGATGGCTACTTACATGTTTAGCATGGTCATGAGCCTGAAGCACAGTCTTGATTATTTATGTGAAGAGGACGAAGATCTGTTGAATGTGGGAGAATTTCACTAGAGGTGTAAGGTTGTTTAAACAAGACAGATTCATTTGACTGACGTGGGTGACGTAAGATTAGAGTAAATCTTAAACAAAGAGTTAAACGAGGTGAAAGAAAGTAGAAGGTAAAGAAGGAGCAGACAGTCTATCACAGCTATAGTCAATTAACAAGTGATTCCAGTAATTCAGTCTCAACAATCCGGAGGCAGACCAGATGGATTGAGTAAAAAAGTCTTTTGCGCGGATGTTCGTAGTATATTAAAAAAAAAAAAATATACCTCATTAGAACTCTGAATGAATCTTTATTTAATCTAAACAACCATCTGACAACAGAAACATGTTTATTTGAATTCTATATTTCTCAGTAAAGCTTATATAGAGCAGAACTACACGAGATTTAAATTGTAAATAGCATTAAAAAGCATATGACTGAAGTTATTGAATTTCCTGCAATGAAACCAAAAATATTATATTCAGTATAGTATATCATCTCCAAAACAGTCAGGAAACTTTTGCCCTTTTTACATAATAATATTTATCCAATGAGTAATAACAAAGACGCAGTAATGGTTGGCGACTCCACTGCCATACTGTAAAATAGAAGAATTTATTAGGGGGCCAAGAAGACATCAGACCTACCAGCATGACTGAAGACAGTCTTCTAACAAGCTACCAAGTCGGCCATTCAAGGCACCAATATACTGGATATCATTCTGACCTTATCCAATCATGCGAGGTAGGAGAACAATAAGGAAACCTTGACCGCAACATTCTGAGATTTAAAATAATGTTATAATGGTTTCCAACTATAGATATCAAATAAAATTTCTAAAAAATCTAAAGGGATGACATGAAAAAGGATAAAACATAGCCATGTGGAAAAAATGTAATGCATATATATAATGTATTAAATTTAAACTGACCGATAACCTCAAAGACCATAATAACTTTATACGGTTACAAAGAGAAGAAATAGAAAACGGGAATTTGAAATATGAATTGGACACAACATCAATCGTAATCCAAAAGAAGTCTTCAAATACGTCAGAGGGGGAGAAAAGGTAAACAAAAACAGGACGTTTAAATAGCGATAACGGAAGAACAACAAACAACAGCAGAGAAAAGGGTTCAATACTCAGCATACAGTTCGATATTTACAACTGAATGCGGCACAAACATTCCAGGACTACAGAATAATATGTTTTAAAGACTTGAAACTGATAAACTAAATGTTAACGAAATTAGCAGGCCTGAAATATTAAAATATCTAGAGAAGCTGAATATTTTAGCAAACCCAGCGGACCAGAGGAACTACCTGCAAATGATGTAATAGAATGGAGATACTAAATTGCTGGCCCACTAACTGTAATATTTAGCAAATCGTTAGTAAGTAAGTAAGTAAGTAAATTTATTCAGGTATACACAATACAGTTACATAGAATTATCATACATAGCAGCATATGTGTAGAGAACCTAGGATAACCCAAAAAAGTCAGACAGAGTGACTTATTCCGTTAGGAGAGGGCAAGGTGGCAAACGACTAGAAACTAACAAATGTTACCCCCCTCCCCCAGCTTACAAAAAGAGAGACAAAGCTTGTATTCTCAAGTATCATCCCATCAGTTTAGGACAGGTTTATAAAATTTTCTGGAATATAATGTAATAAGTGGAAATCAACATTGATATCGCTTTAATAGATCGTGCCTTACTAACTTACGTGGATAGTTTAATTATATACCGCATTCAGACACAGATATAGTATGTCAAGATCCCTCCCCCCCCCCAAAAAAAAAAAAAAAGGATCTGGCAAGTGCCTCATCGAAGATTGTTGGTTAGAATAAAGGTGCGAGGAATAGGAGACAAATCCGAAGCTTCGATTAATGACTAGTTCGCCAAGAGGAACTAGGAGTGGAACTGAATCTGAGAGGTGTCTAAATGGCTGGACGTTAAGAGCAGAGTTCCTAGGGGATGTGTTCTTGGTCCATTGCTCTTCGCGATGTATATAAAGCATCCTGAGGTAGAACTTACATCTACGTTAGGTAGAAGGACACAAGTGCAACTAATGTGATATTGAAATGTCACATTAGTTGCACTTGTGTCCTTTTACCTAACATATTATCGGTAATTCTACCAACATTAATCAAGCTGACATCTATAATAGCAAAATCTGCAGATGACAAAAGAGAAAAAATGGAAAACTACAGCATCCGAAGCAGATTGTTTTGGTAGGTGGCGCTGTGGTTGGAGACGTCTCTAATGAGTTTCTGTGTTAATATACGCTAAGACTTTCTATATAATAATCTCGGATATTTGGTACAAATGTACACACAAGCGCAATTTAATTTAGCCTAATCCAATTAAATATATTTTTGGTAAGTTTACAATAATTTAATAAAGAAACACAATGAAAATTTTTTTTCGTTAGATTCAGAATGATTTTTTGCGAAATTGTTGCATACACAAATTTTCGCTTCCCTTATTCGGCAAGAAGAGCATTGCTATTTAAGCCAAATTCGCAAGTTTTACGTATTCGGCAAGAGGCTAGTAACCCCTTCTCCTGTATACATTACTAAAGTTAAAAAGAGACATTTTTTTTTGGGGGGGGGGGGAGCCACCCTGCTTGGGCCACCCTACTTGGGCCACCCTACTTGGGCCACCCTACTTGGGCCACCCTACTTGGGCCACCCTACTTGGGCCACCCTACTTGGGCCGCCCTACTTGGGCCACCCTACTTGGGCCACCCTACTTGGTCCACCCTACTTGGGCCGCCCTACTTGAGCCGCCCTACTTGGGCCACCCTACTTGGGCCACCCTACTTGGGCCACCCTACTTGGGCCACCCTACTTGGGCCACCCTACTTGGGCCGCCCTACTTGGGCCACCCTACTTGGGCCACCCTACTTGGGCCACCATACTTGGGCCACCATACTTGGGCCACCATACTTGGGCCACCATTTCCTGGAGAATCACACATATCTCCAGGAGATGCTACATACAGGTATGGAGGACAGCAGTGTCCGGACACAGGGCTCCTACACTCTTACCAATTATGAAAAAATTATCGTAAGGACAACAAGCAATAATAGAAGCATCCTAAATATATACCAAACAGGAGTCACAAAAGAGGTTATAAAAAGAATGTTTGTGGCGTGGAAAAAAGCGTCGGGTGGCGTAATAATGGAGGGCAGAGAGGAAGACTGACAAGCGACGGGTACAATAATTACCGCCACTACAATGGTTCACTCTGCAGCCTCCAATGAAACGGTTTGTTTATAGAACGATGTATTAATATCGTTTTGCTGGTGGTGCCTGCTGGAAATACTACTCTTTGTATTGTTGTACACACACACACACACACACACACACACACACACACACACACACACACACACACAGACTGAAACAAGGGGACACAGTTGGAAGTTGAAGACACGGATGAATCACAGGGATGTTAGGAAGAATTTCTTCAGCCACAGAGTAGTCAGGAAGTGGAATAGTTTGGAAAGCGATGTAGTGGAGGCAGGATCCATACATAGCTTTAAGCAGAGGTATGATAAAGCTCACGGCTCAGGGAGAGTGACCTAGTAGCGACCAGTGAAGAGGCGGGGCCAGGAGCTAGGACTCGACTCCTGCAACCTCAACTAGGTGAGTACACACGCACACACACACACACATACACCAGTGAAGAGGCGGGTCCAGGAGCTGTGAATCGACCCCTGCAGCCACAACTAGGTGAGTACAACAACTAGGTGAGTACAACTAGGTGAATACACACACACACACACACACACACACACACACACACACACACACACGAGTGGACAGAGACAGGATGTTCCAGAGATGGGACACAGAAACAACGGGTCACAGTTGGAAGTTGAAGACTCAGATTAGTCAAAGGGATTTTAGGAAGAATTTGTTTAGTCACAGAGTTGTCAGGAAGTGGAATAGTCTGGAAAGTGACGTAGTGGAGGCAGGAAACATACATAGTTTTAAGACGAGATATGATAAAGCTCATGGAGAAGGGAGAGATAAGACCTAGTAGCGATCAGTGAACAGGCGGGGGCAGGAGCTATGAATCGACCCCTGCAAACACAAATAGGTGAGTACACACACACACACACGCACACACACACACACACACACACACACACACACACACACACACACACACACACACACACACACACACACACACACACACACACACACACACACATCTAATCGACATGTGCCTAGGACAAAATGGTAACTAACAGATTGAAACTTATGACGACGTTCCGGTCCGACTTGGACCACTGACTAATGGCACAGAGAAGGGAGCCAAGAATATATACAAAAGGGTAGCGGGGAATGGGAGCCGTACAGGAGGGAGAAGTATTATAGTAGTAGTAGTAGTAGTAGTAGTAGTAGTAGTAGTAGTAGTAGTAGTAGTAGTAGTAGTAGTAGTAGTAGTAGTAGTAGTAACTAGTAGTAGTAGCAACAGCAGCAGTGGTAGTAATACTTGAAGTAGTCTATAGTAACAAGAGAACAGAGGAGCACTGCAGGAAAGCTAATGGGTCACGGGGGGTTGAACAAAATCCCAGCGGGACAAAACCACCACAGGACAGGACCCACCTAGGTAGAAGACAAGAAGGCAAAGAAAAATATAGGAAAGGAGGTAAGGAGAGTAGGAGTTGAAGATCTGTTCAAGTCACGAGTGTTCTGAAGTTTGGAGCATTTGATAATGTAATTAGAAAGAAAGGCGTCTACAGAGACAAAGCCAGAACTAAGATTCATGTTAGGATTGCTGTGTATAAGGATTCTCCAACAAGACGGTGTCTGTGAAACCTAGAAGAATGGTAGCCAATTTTGACAGAGGACCAGTTAAGAGGATGACTGTAAGCTCTAACATGATAGATAATATTCTTAGTTTCAGCAAGAATAACACTTCATTTATGTTCTTGTGACTCAAAGAAATTATTAAAAATTCAAAGACCTTTGTTTATCACGTGACTGAGCTCATGAATCGTCAAATGTAAAACATGTCAGCAAAATCAAGAATAAAAAAAAAATGGGTGAGCATATATTAAGTTTTTAGCTAAAATTTTTTATTTTCATCATTAAACAGAGTTTTCTTGAATAGTGAAACATAAAAAATTATATAAAAGAACATTATCATCAGCAACACCTGATTTCTTAAAGTGACTTTAATGTGTAACATCTGTAAGAGATAATAAACACAGTCCAAAAATTTGTACCTTGGCTGGTTACCAAATCATATTGTTAACACGGACAGTGTTACTGGGACATAGATGGCTACGATGCATCGGGTATTGACAACCCCGAATGACAACACTGAGGTCCCGAGGTATCTTTACCTGTCTTCTGTGTTCCATGGCTCGATGAATCACCCTTCTTCCACCCCGTACATACCAGCGCCATCAACTTTATATGAGCTACTGAGTACTGTTATTCTCTGTTATCCTCTCTTTTATGTTTCTCCTCGTAGTTCTTCCCCAGCCAGTGAATCCTCTTTACTCTTTTAATAAGTTTTATCTTATGAAGGTTCCATAATGGTGCTACAGACTCCAAGATGGGCCGAATATAGGTTTTGTAAGATGTCCTAAATAAACGTTTGTTAAAATTCTTAAATCAGTTGTTACGTTAGCTGATTTTGCATATTTTTAAATATATATGAATATTTTAATATAAAATTCTCAGCATCATTCTCAAGAATCCAGAGTACCACACGTAAAGGAGAATTATGATCATTATAATCACGGGAAGCACTAAACTCTTGCACTGCTGCGCCAACCCCCATCCTCGTACGTCAGAGAGGGCAGTGCAATTGGTCACTTGTTCTTTCTGCCTCAGGGGGAACAGAAAGAGCCAGGCAGAAGGGTTTCTGCCTCGATGGATTAAGGATAGATGGAGATAAGCTGCACTTTTCTTAGAGTGGTGTACTAAGAAGAGATCAAGTTTAATTGTAAGTGTGTCCATTTCTCATCGTTGTCTAACATTTCACTGTAATAACTGTTTATTACTTCCCTTCCTTATTACTGTAAGAATAAAAAAAAGTGTATTTGTTCCCTCATACACTGCTATCTCATTTTATCCCTTCATTAATTTTGCAGATATTTTAGTAGCTAGTGAAGTGGAGATTGAGTCATCAAAGCGATCTTTACGTAGGTCAGAAAGTTTGCATCTCCCTTACGACACAATTAACAGACGTACAACACCTAGGAATGGGCAGATAATAGGGTCTGAGCCAAGGAAAGATAGAATAATTATTTTTTTTTAATCAAGAGCCCTTCCCCAGTATCAAGTTACTTATATGATTGAGGAGAGAGGGAAAGTATTTCTCATATTCCTCTCCTTCCCCATTTATGCTAGGGAGAGGCTGATAAGGGCTGAGTGGTTGTCACGGCAACCTCTCCCTTACTCTCCCTCATCCATATGTTCACGCCTCTCACACGACACACTACAAGTGAACCTTCCGATCCTTGACCTCCTTACATCCCATGTGACCTCTCATAATATGTTGCGACTTTCCCTGGATCTTCTTATCTATCTCTTGACATGAGTTGTAGCACTATACCTTTCCTACTGACTCAACTTCTCACAGGATCTTTAGACTTCACCCGGAGCATAACAGTTTGATAAATAAGACACAGGTGCAAAAGTTAGGTATCTTTATTACGAAACGCTTCACCTACACAGTAGGTTTCTTCAGTCAAATACAGAAAAGGCAGCAGAAGCAGTAGAGAGGTAGAGATGATGTAATTAGTTCATCTTCCTTGAAGACGTAGTTTTGAGGTGGTCAGTCCCTCAGCCTGGAGATGGTATGATAATATAATGGTATTGTACACCATTATCATATTCGCAAAGCAGCTTGTGTGTTGAAAACGAAAAAAAGATTTTCCGTGGATTACTAGCCCCAAAGTATTATTAATCTATGATAACCAAGAAAATCAAGCAGTGAGGCTTATATCCACTGATATTCTTAGGTTCTTTCCCCGAGAAGACGGCCCACTGCAGTCAGTGGGCCGTCAGCAGATGCGTGGAAATTTGAGTAAGTCTCTCTACTCCCCGATCGTGAACTAAGATGCTCTAGGCTGCAAGCCGTATACTTTACCTGACCAGCTGACTTATGATTGAATTCTTGTGATCTAATGTTTTTGTATTCACAAGACATCCTTATTCTGTGTTTCCAGTACCTGTTTTGAATTACTTATAACTGGATGGAGCGGAAAATTTCCAATGACCTAGTAAAAATGTGGCTAAGACCAGCACCACGACAAATTTTCGCATTTCTTCTTACATACAAAACGCCACCACCGCCCAGTGTCTCATTTATGTGCGATGGAACTTAATTAAGGAGCAGCAGATTGGCACCATAACCTATGAGAAAGAAATGCCACACGTTACCGCTGGTTTACCAGAGCACCACTAGTTTACCTGGACACAGATAGTTTACCAGGGCACCACTAGTTTACCAGGGCACTGCTAGTTTACCAGGACACCGCTAGTTTACCAGGGCACCGCTAGCTTACCAGGACACCGCTAGTCTACCAGGGCACTGCTAGTTTTCGAGACTGATATAACTATCTCAGCAATAAACAGTGTCCTGCCATCAATGGCTCCCCGTGTGGGAAAAGGGGTCTCAAAATTATATCCTCATGATAACCCACCATTAAAAACCATTTAATCTACTACTACTCTTATCGTGACCACAAAAAAACAGAAACTTTCTATTTGCCTTCAGGATCACTAGCAGCCAGCCCTGATTCATCGGCTTTTTCAGCACTGTCAACATATGTCGATGCTTTGCATATTTCCTGAACTTGATAAAGCCTCTTGCAAGTGAGATGTCGTAACAATAAAAGTGTTTTACCATCGCTACACAAGGGGAAGAGTAATACTTATATTTTAAACGGGAGAGGTTCCTGGATACTTGTGAGGTGGGGGAAGGGCGCATAATAAAAAAAAAATATTTGACTTGTCTTCCAAATTCACTACTTAAACCTGAATGCCTTCGAATTCCCTAAATGCACTATTACCCCCTAGCGCTCCCAGATGAATGTAATAATCAAAATAATTTATATTAGACGGTGTTTTGCTCAGGACTGAGATTTTTGTAGACCTGACGAAGATCAGTGCTGAGGGAGACGTCCTTTCTATTAATTGCCTCTTGACTGCCTCTTTCAACAAGACAAAAACAGTCATCTTTAACATAGCCAGAAAAATGATTTATTAGTCGATTATGCATATTTCAGCATTTTATATATATATATATA
This sequence comes from Cherax quadricarinatus, assembly GCF_038502225.1. NCBI lineage: Eukaryota > Metazoa > Arthropoda > Malacostraca > Decapoda > Parastacidae > Cherax > Cherax quadricarinatus. Next base: position 11,645,219 of record NC_091308.1, read on the forward strand.
TATATATATATATATATATATATATATATATATATATATATATATATATATATATATATATATATATTATATAACAGAGCTGTACTTGAACAGTTAAATACTATAGAACATATTACATAAAAAACCATTATCATTTGGGAAGCTTAGTTTCCCTACTAATTTTTAAGAGATTTAAAAATTTACTAAAGTTATACCTTGTTCGTAGGGCACATGCTTAGGATGCAACAGGCATAACTTCCTGAATAACAACGCTAAAACATAGAGGCATCCTTCAGCTGCCTTCTATTCTCACTGGCTCTCTCTCTCTCTCTCTCTTCTGTCATGTCCAACATCCTAGCGTATTCACTCTAATCTTTTGAGTACTATCATCTAGTGTTTTCTGGTTGAGTGCATTAAATATTCTCCTCGTAATCCCTCTCCTTTACATGTTTTTACACCTGTACCAGCCTAGACACAGGAAGCATCAAACTGTTCCACTCAAAGAAAGTGGCAGGAAAGCAATTACAAAAAAAAAAAAAAAAACTATAGACCAACAACCCTAACATCCCACATTATTAAGCTTTCCGAAAGAACTTCAGAAGGAAGATTAAGTCTCACTTGGAATTGCAGCGGTTGCACAACACAGGTCATCATGGGTTCAAGACAGGTCATTCCTGCCTTTCGCAATTGCTAAATTACTATGATGATACTCTTCAGGTCACTCGTTCTCTTTAGGCTGGAATACTGTTGTGTATTAATGGCCCCCTACATGACAGGTGAAATTGCTGAGATTCTTCATTGCTCGTATAAATACCGTCAACCATCTAAATTAATGGGAGCGCTTGAACTGTACTCCCTAGAACGTAGGCAAGAAAGATATATCATTATCTACATTTGGAAGATACTAGACGGATAGATCCCAAATTTGCATACCGAAATTACTACCAATGAACAGAAGAGGCATGGCAGATGGTGCAGAACACCTCCAGAGAAGAGATAAGTACAGCAAGAGTAAATGTTAGGAGACCATGACTCTTCAACGCCTTCCTTCATCCATAAAGGGAATTACCAACAATCCCTTAGATGACTTCAAAACAGTTCCTAATTAGCCGGGATGTGGTGCATACATTGGACTACGGGCGGCGGGCACTAATAGCTTAATCGACCAGGCCAGTAACCAGAAGGTCTGGTCTGGGACCGGGCCAGGGGGAGAGGGGCAGTGGCCTTAAAAAGCGACTCTAGGTAAACTCCAAGTAAGCTAGTGGCTTCATGCTGGCGCTGCATACTCCAACATGGGCCAGGAGAACGTTGGGTAAAATGTGTTCAAAAAACATTTAATATTTCTAAAAACAGTTCCTAGGTAAGCTAATTTTGCATAGCTTTAAATATACCTACATATTTAATTATCAAATACACACCATTATTATGAAGCAACCAAACCATGGACAGTGATACAGGATTATCTCTGTATTGGTGGGAGCGAGGGGTGATACAAGGGGGTTACTTGGGTAACTTGCTACTCTACTTAGGGGAGAGGGGGATGATGATATAGAAAACTAGGGAGTTAGCTAGGATGACTGGATTCAGCTTTGAAGGAGATGAGAATAGATAGAGGGAAATGAGACCGACGTTCTCTAGAGTGGTGCATGTGAGTGTCAATTCTTTAATTGTAATTATTTAGTTAGTTATTACGATATTCTCATTTCTTATAGTTGTGTGATTCATTGTTGTAATTAACCCTCTCCATAGATTAATGTCATTTCCCTAACAGTAGCCTTAGCTAGTAATATCCCAGTTTAGTTGTTTCACCTGAGTGGCTAGTTTACTGTGCAGCCGCAGCTTACTCTGGAAGTACAGTGCAAAATACAGGATTACAGAGGTGACAGTGCGTCTGTGTCATACATCCCCCTGAATATTGTCATGTCACTAGGTAGAAATATTTGTCATTTCATATTTTACAATTTCTTCATATGGTTGTTGTACACAATACAGTATGGAATACAATTTAAAAAAAATCTTACAGCACTAGAATACGTTACTCATGACTTGGTTCACTCGTCTAGTTGATGGAGAATATAGATACAAACTCAACGTTTCATATATTTTATCATTTACAGTGAGGTGTTTTGCACATCCTATAAGATCTGCATGGAGATGTCTCTGTATGGTTGGATATTTAGACGCACTAAGATGTGCTCCTGCGTATGACCCTGTCTATCTGTCTGTCTGTCCACACAGTGCATTTTATGTCTATCTGTACCAGGCTTCATACACAAGCATGCTACGTTCATGTCTCATTCCATTTAGAGGAAGTAATGAGGAAAGAGAGTTACAGTGAAACTGTCTGAGGTCGTAGCTTCCACAGGCATAAGAGCAATAAGTATTGTGATTGTGTCCAAAACTCTTATTAATCGTGTTAATAAATATGTATATTCTCTCATATGCTGTTATTTCATTTTCCCTAGTATTAATTTCCCTGATATTTTTATTAGCTAATTAGCTAACTTGTGGAAGTGTTCTGACGGGAAGTGAAGGTCATTGCAGCATTCAGGAATTTGTACTAAAATTTAAGCCAAAGAGTAGGAAGGGAAATTCTAATTTCTTGAATCAAAAGTCCTTCACCAGCATCAAGTCACTTAGATGATTGAGAAAGGAGAAAGAGACAGTGATTCTCCTCCTTCCTCATGTATGAGTGGGAGAGGCTGTTGGGGCTAACTGGTTGTCATGGCAACCTCTCTTTACTCTCCCTCATCCATAGGGTCACTCCCCCTCACACGACACACTGCGGGTGAACATCCTCTCTCCTGACCTCCTGATCTTTCATTTAGCTTCTCATAATATGTTTCGAATTTTCCATCGTATCCCATGATCTCTGTAAAGACTGTTGTGGCACTATGCCTCTCCGCATGACAACTTTCCATGCTGACGTTGCTCGGGCTTCTCAAACTGCAGCGGGAGCATTTGATCTCATAAGGATAAGAATTTCTTCGAATTATTGACTCCGGAGGATCATTAACTCGTGAGAACATAAGAAAACCAGACAGTGTGGCTAATTTTCATAGTTCTTTGATCCTCTTACCAGGGATGAGACCCACAGCTAACACACTCAGCTTAGTGCTAAATAAAAAGAGGTATCAGATGTTGGGAAACTTGCCCATATATCTCGACTTCCTGATTCTGAACCTGAGTAGTAATCTATGTTGTGAGACGAACGCGGTACCTGACCTGCTGACATATTCTGATTTCCTGTGACCTACAATAATTTTACTCGTTGTAATCCTTTAACGAGATGTGAAATCACATGACATCCCTGTCCTGTGTTCCTAATACCTTTCTCGTAAAGGTTTTAGTAGTATTTAGTGGCAGATCCAGCGCAAGTTCCAGTGAGCTAGTTATTACATTGTTTGTAAACAGGCAAAGCACCACCACCGCCTAGTTCACCGCTGGTTTCTGACACTGAGAAAACTAACGCTGTTCTGCTGCCCCACCAGGGGACCGCTAGTTCTCCAGACCGTTCAAGAAAAACTATACTCATCAAAAATACAATACATAAAAGAAATACAAGATACAATGCAAAATATATAAAATCTTATATAAAATATTGAAGAAATCAACTAATAAAGAGGACTTAATGCACCAGTTGTCTTACCACAACCACAGAATAAAGGTATCCATGATGATAAGTTTCTTTCCGTGTTCTCGTGATCTGTATCAGTGAAAATCTTGTTGATAAACAAAACTACCTTGAGAGAGCCTTTTAAAGTTTACCAAACATGTCATTTTCTCTTGCAGTAATAAAGTTTCTTGTATCTTCGCTGATCACTAAGACAGCATCACCAGTGTTGGCCTCCTGATACTATCTCCTGGACAGTCACCCTTCAGTTCCCATGAATACTATCAAGGACTTAGTAGGGCTCCCCACCTGATCAAGAACACAGTTAAAGAAGATTATCATGTAGGAATTTCCTTCTTGTAAAGATAGGTGAAACTGACGAAACTTTTGGGGTAAGATTCTTGAAACATTTGACCAAAATTGTAGAGCCCATCCCCCAGCATCCTGGAATGGCTCTGATGACTTCCGAAGCCTTCTGCTGTATAGATTTAAATTACCGGTAAAACGTCAGCCACAATAAAATGTCACATAAGCTGCATCTGTGCTCATTTTTCTAGATATAAAGAAAAAAGGCTATTCCTAAATCTGACAAAGTTGGAGAGTAAAATTTACGTGTGTTGGTCCACATCCGTCAACGTTAAGTGCAAATTACTGTTAAATTTATATTCCCGATTAATTAAATATATTTGGATCTACCTTTTCCGAATAGCCTTAAATATTTAATGACTGAACCACTTTACAGATAAGAGAGAGAGTACACATTTAATATAATCTGTGTGTGACCAAACTCGTAAGTGCAGTAAATTAGTTCATGAAGCTTTAAATCGTTGGAATCTGTATGATAACTTCTCTAATTATCTTCAGAATTGAGAAGAGAGGAGAAGTGTTTATCCTACTCTCCTCCATGTATGAGAGATAGGTTGTCATCCCTTACTCTCCCTCATCCATATGGTCACTCCCTTCATACGACACACTACAAGTGAACCTTCTGACCCCTGGCCTCCTAATATCCCATGTGACCTATCATAATATGTTGCCACGTCCTCCTGGACCCCTATACCTGTCTCATGACATGGGTTGTAATGCTACGCCTCTTATAATAACTCAGCATCCCTTGCGATTTTTAGACCTCACCCGGGGCTACACAGACTGCACTTGAAACATTTGATCAGCGTTGAATATTTTTTTCCCGATGATTACTAGTTATAGAGAGTTGTTAACCTAGGATTAAAGCGGAAAGACAAGCAAAGTAGATGCTTTCCACCAGGATTCTTGCGTCTTCTTTCCAGGATTATGTTAAGAGAGTTCTGCGTCAAACGGTGCTGCTGGAATCAGAAATGTCATCTATAAGACGGTGGCTGTCCTCGAGGTGAGTCCGCAGTCAGGAGTTAAGGAATCATTTCCACTAGAATTTTTGGCTCCTTTTCCCACGGAAGTGATCCACAGCAGTCAGTTAACCCCCAGATACTAATTAACTGGTAGTTGAAAAGTAGCAGCAGATGTAATGAAATTTTCCCATGAGTCTCGAGTTACTGATATTGAACCAAGTCTTTCTAGATTGTGATTTCCTGAACCCTAATGTTACTGTAATCCTTCAACCAGTTGTGTCTTCACATGGCATCCTTATTCTGCTTACCTGTATTACATTTCCTAGACTGAAAACAAAAACATTCACCCTACCAGGAGAATGATAAAGGCGACGGTGGTGAGAAACTGTGGGGAGTCACGTCACTAATACCATAACGCATAGCCGTGGTTGTCTATCTGGACGAAAAAAAAAAAAACCCTAGTGGAAAAGAATTTTGGATCATCACACGAGGGAGATAATAGCATTATCTGAGGACCAGGCTCAGTCCTCTCCCAACATCACCTGACAGGTGCAGTATTCATTACTATGCTTGACGTTACCCTCACCAAACCTGTCTTACACCTGATATGTCTACCTCTCCAGCAGTATTAACATTCGTTTAGCATGTTTCCTGAACTAAACACTGTAATAATAAAATAATCACCATTTCCAACACGTATACTTTTTTTTTTATCTATCAGTCTCTGTGAGGGAAAAGTTCAATAGATAGGAGTAGCGAGGGAGTATATAGTAACAATAGTTTCATTGCCGGCTACTTGTTAAGGTAGGGTAAGTCAAGCTCCGGCTATTCCCCCCCCCCCTTTTTCCCCCTCCCCGAAAGTGATAGTTTGATTGCCGGCTGCTTGTTAAGGTAGGGTCAGTCTAGCTCCCGCTACCCCTTCCCCTTTCTTCTCCCCCCCTCCGAAAGGTGACGTGTGGGGCTCCAGTCAAACAGTAAATCACTCGACTCACAGCTCCCAACACTACTCTTGAAAGGACAGAGAGGGTCACCTGCTAATCAACGAGTAGAAATTGAAGGAGACGGACTAACGTTCTGAGGCGTCCCAATTTCTGATCCACTTACCTGTTTGTGTATGCAAGTAGCAGGATATAACCCCTCATCATTGCAGTGAAAAAAAACCCTGCTTTCCTGTCATCTGGACGGATTATTGACGGCTATAAAATCTGTGAAGAACGAGCCGGTGGGTTGTCATCAACACCTCCGACCACTTCCCCCATCAGCGGCAGCGGCTACGATTTCAACAACACGCAGTGTCACCAACACCAGACACCCAAGTTTTATATATATATATATATATATATATATATATATATATATATATATATATATATATATATATATAATTAGCGTTGAATTCAGATATCATTTATATTTTTAATTTTTCATTTTCTTTAAGGTAGGATCAATATTTCATATTTAAGTGTTTTATATTTTATTTTTTTTTTTCAACAAGTCGGTCGTCTCCCACCGAGGCAGGGTGACCCAAAAAAGAAAGAAAATCCCCAAAAAGAAAATACTTTCATCATTCAACACTTTCACCACACTCGCACATTATCACTGTTTTTGCAGAGGTGCTCAGAATACAACAGTCTAGAAGCATACACATATAAAGATACACAACATATCCCTCCAAACTGCCAATATCCCAAACCCCTCCTTTAAAGTGCAGGCATTGTACTTCCCATTTCCAGGACTCAAATCCGACTATATGAAAATAACCGGTTTCCCTGAATCCCTTCACTAAATATTACCCTCCTCACACTCCAACAGATCGTCAGGTGCCAAGTACCATTCGTCTCCATTCACTCCTATCTAACACGCTCACGCACGCTTGCTGGAAGTCCAAGCCCCTTGCTCACAAAACCTCCTTTACCCCCTCTCTCCAACCCTTTCGAGGACGACCCCTACCCCGCCTTCCTTCCCCTATAGATTTATATGCTTTCCATGGCATTCTACTTTGATCCATTCTCTCTAAATGACCAAACCACCTCAACAACCCCTCTTCTGCCCTCTGACTAATACTTTTATTAACTCCACACCTTTTCCTAATTTCCACACTCCGAATTTTCTGCATAATATTTACACCACACATTGCCCTTAAACAGGACATCTCCACTGCCTCCAACCGTCTCCTCGCTGCTGCATTTACCACCCAAGCTTCACACCCATATAAGAGTGTTGGTACTACTATACTTTCATACATTCCCTTCTTTGCCTCCATAGATAACGTTTTTTGACTCCACATATACCTCAGCGCACCACTCACCTTTTTTCCCTCATCAATTCTATGATTAACCTCATCCTTCATAAATCCATCCGCCGACACGTCAACTCCCAAGTATCTGAAAACATTCACTTCTTCCATACTACTCCTCCCCAATTTGATATCCAATTTTTCTTTATCTAAATCATTTGACACCCTCATCACCTTACTCTTTTCTATGTTCACTTTCAACTTTCTACCTTTACACACATTCCCAAACTCATCCACTAACCTTTGCAATTTTTCTTTAGAATCTCCCATAAGCACAGTATCATCAGCAAAAAGTAGCTGTGTCAATTCCCATTTTGAATTTGATTCCCCAAAATTTAATCCCACCCCTCTCCCGAACACCCTAGCATTTACTTCCTTTACAACCCCATCTATAAATATATTAAACAACCATGGTGACATTACACATCCCTGTCTAAGACCTACTTTTACCGGGAAGTAGTCTCCCTCTCTTCTACACACCCTAACCTGAGCCTCACTATCCTCATAAAAACTCTTTACAGCATTTAATAACTTACCACCTATTCCATACACTTGCAACATCTGCCACATTGCTCCTCTATCCACTCTATCATATATCATATGCCTTTTCTAAATCCATAAATGCAATAGAAACTTCCCTACCTTTATCTAAATACTGTTCACATATATGCTTCAATGTAAACACTTGATCTACACAACCCCTACCCACTCTGAAACCTCCTTGCTCATCCGCAATCCTACATTCTGTCTTACCTCTAATTCTTTCAATTATATTTTATATTTTCTAAATAATAAAGTGTTTATGTTTGTCAGTTTTTGTTCTTTTTCTATTCATTAATTTTCCTGAGGAGGAGCCAGCCTTGGTAATACTGTGTGAAGTTGTTACAGGGCTGAGTAAGCCTTCACAGTCTCGACACATGAAGCAGAAAACCTATTTATTTTAGACGACGTTTATCTTAGGATCAAAAGTTTATAGACATGGTAAAGTGTATATAATTTTGATCACTCCTGAGCGAAACGTCCTCTTAAATAATTGCTTACTTTGCACAGTACATTACAGGTCAGTACACCTGCAGGTAACTTTGCTGTACCAGTCAAAATAAGTGACTTTGCATAATAAAACTAAACATGTGTCAACACCTGTTTTCGTGGTTCCTATATTTTTATTTCCAGAAAGTTTTTTCTTCACCGTTATATTCTTCTTTTTATAATATTATAAATACAATTATGTTCATAGAATGAGAAACACGACAATGTCTAAAAATTTAAAACCTTTTGTTCATCGTATCATATAATTCATGATTCGCCAAATTTAGAAAAACCCAAAATGTGCAAAAATATCCAAGGAAAATCACGTTTAAAAATCGCCTAGTTTTTTTTATACAAAACTTTCTTTTAATCATCAATTTTTTTTGAATGGATAAAGGACAACATATTTTACGAAGAACTGTGTAAAGTTTGTTATATAGACTTTATACACGATATAAAGAAGACTATAAAGTATTGCTTTGCTTTACTCTAGTCATCCATCAAACTCCACTGAGAGAACAACTAGTGTTCCAGAGCAGATTCCTAGAGCGAACCAGCATCACCTGATCACAGTTCTGAAGCATCTTTAGCTGCCTGTTATACTCCTTAGCTTTTTTTCAACTTGCATCTTAAAGATCTCTTCCCTAACCAATGGGTCCTGTCTAGTTTTTTATAAGCTTCATCAGTTGCGGGCTTCATGCTGGCGCTGCATACTCCATGCTGGGCTTAATCTCCGTTGTGTAACGTGTTTAAATATTTATTTGTTAAAATTCCTAAATGAAGTTTTTAAATCAGCTGGCTTTGTGCAGCTTAAAATATATACACGTTTTTATATTACAATTATTTTTTTAATCGTCCAAAGCACCACACGTGATAGATTATTCTTATATTTACGGGGAAGCACTAAACCCATGTGATGTGCCTGCTTTACCTGCTGCCCACTTGAGTGGCGGATCACTTGACCTTCCGTCTAACTTTGGGATATAGAGAGGGACAGTTGACAGAGCCAGTTAGACAGAATTCAGCGTGGAAGGGAAAATGACAGAGGCAGTATCATTTTCTAGGTTATATCTGTATTCTCATTGATGTGGTGGCAGATCTTTGTAATAACCCCAATATAGTGTTGTATGCTCAATAATAACCCAGCTGAAGAGGATCCCAGAAGGGGATCGAAATATACAAACCAATTAATCTCCTGAGTTTGTGTCTCCTTGTCAGTTATTATTGATCACTGACAAGTGTTCATTAATTACGCTTTAATTATGCATACTGTTGTATATTTCCTTGCCAGGAACCTTAAGTAAGTGGTAATACGTCGGTGTTTATGTATTACATCGTTATTGGTGTAATAAAATAGTGTATTCTCTCGTGTTTTTGTATCTCAGTTTCCCCATTATTAATTTACCTTGATGCTTTAAGTAGCTAATAAAGGGAGATTAAGTAGTGAAAGTGTTGTAGCGGGAGGTGAAGGAGCTTCCACCATGTGCATGATGCCCGTGGGGGTCATGCAGCTCCGGGGAGTGAGAGGTAATGAGTTGTGAGGCAAGGTAAGGGAAGGTGGTATCAGCTCCTTAAATGTAGAACCGCTCACCAGCATCAAGGCACCGACGTAATAGAAGAGAGAGAGAGAGAGAGAGAGAGAGAGAGAGAGAGAGAGAGAGAGAGAGAAAGTCTCCTCTCCTTCCCCCATGTATGGGATGGTGTGGGTGGTAGTGGCTGAGTGGTTGTCATGGCAACCTCTCCCTTCCTCTCCCTCATCCATATGGTCACTCACACTCACACTACGGGTGAACCTCCTCATACCTGACCTCCTGATCTCCCATGTGACCTCTCATAATTTAGATGTTGTAAGCCAGTAAATTTATTCAGGTGCATTAAACAATTTTAGATTACAGTTGTCTTACCTAACCTAACATTGTAGCTTCATTCATTAGTGTTCCTCAGCTCTCTTCCTAACTTGATTCATACTAAGACTGGCCTTGACCTGGTCAGGTAACTCGTTCCACTCATTTATCGCTGTGTAATAGGTGCCTGAGGTCTGGTCACCTTCTGTGGGTATTACATAACTGTGTCTACTGCCTATTTGTATCATACTGGTTTAAGTTTCTAACCGTTACAAAATTCGCAGCAAGATGTTTTGGACACTAGTTGTTAGCATCGTTGTATACATGATTAAGCTTCAACTGATTTACCCTGACTGCAACATTAAGTATTTCCGGTTGTTGCAATACTTCTTGGTCTACGTACTTTCTGGGTAATTAGGAGCCTGTTTTTCATTTTTTTGTTATTGCAGACCACCATAAAGAACACGAATAATATACAAAACACCGTACAAGAGCCAGACATAGGGACCTGCGAGCCTCAACAGGCTGGTACTACGCCTCTCTACAGAGGAACTTTAACCTGACATATGCTTTTATATGCTACGTTATTTACTATCAATTATCCTGACATGAGTTGATCAAAGGCTGTTCTTAGATGCTTCACTGAAGTCACTGTTCTGATGGGTTCCCCGTTATACAGTACATTTAATGTATTTATCATTATCGCTTTACTTTCTGTGTCAAGTAGTCTGGCACAACTATGTGCAATGATTCTTATTTATCAGCCACTTATTACAAGACTCAAGTGATGGTACATTAGCTATATTCTGAGACTAAGAGAGCACTGTTATCTGTATACAGAAAGTGCTCATATCTAACTGACAGCATTCCTTTTATCTTGGAATTTGCTTATAGCTGTTGTATAGTTCATTATTTTTGTTGAAAGCAGATACTGAAATCCTCTAGTATTATTGCCTCAGCTCCGGGAACTGATTATAATGAGTAAGAGCGTTTAATCTCTGACAGCATCACTTCGTACCATAAATTCTCCAGATTACTGTCATACAAGACTAGTTTTGGGATGTAAGCTAAGTTGAGCTGTGCCGCCTGAGTGGCTAGTTTATTGTACACCTCATCCTTATCCTGTGAGCAGAAGCACAAGAAATATGATTTACACTGGACACTGGACACTGGACACTGGTCACTGTGCACTGTGCACTGTGCACAATTACGTCACTACAACTGTTGTAGTCATTTCATATATTACAATTACTCTGCATAAAATAATGTGCACAATACAATATGGAGGCACATTCTCCGAAAATGTGAGTATCTTATTACGACTAAAAAAAAAAAAAAGTCGATACGAAATGTGAATACAGTCTGAAGATTTTAGATATTCTATAATTAGAATTGAAGTGGGTTGCCAGTTCCTGTAAGAAATAGTAAATCTGAAAGCTTGAGAGATGTGATACAACTTCTTCGTCACGGGCCCCCCCTCATGGCCCTTCTCGTGAAGTGGCATGTACTAACACTAACACTTCTAATGACTCCCAGTTAGGGCGACTCAGACTCCTCTGGGAGCATCTGAACTGTAGTGAAGAATTTCCTCGAAGTGTTAACCCAGGAGACCCTAGGAAAGCCAAGCAATGTGGCTTATTTTTATTGGAGTCCTCTGGTACTTTTTCCTAGGATTCGACACACAGCAGTTGACTAAAACCCAGGTACCGATGTACAAACAGGCGAAAAGCGACAAGTCTCGACAGGCCGATACTGAACTAGGGTCCTCTAAATTGCAAGCCGAACACGTTACCTGACCTACTGACCTATGTAATGACTTCCTGTGACCTAAACTTGCTCATTGTAATTCTCTAACCAGTTGTGTAATCACATGGCATCCTTAATCTGTTTCCAACACCTTTCTTGTATAGCTTTTCACAGGGTGGAACAGTAGCCTAGAAGAACAGGGTGGAGCAGTAGCCCAGAAGAACAGGGTGGAGCAGTAGCCCAGAAGAAGGTCCAGGTATAATGACCAAAAGTTCCAGTAAGCGGATCATGGGACTTAAAGTTTCATGCTGTTATCCCATTTACCTGAGCTGTGATATCAGAAATTGCATATTACCTCCGTAAGGCACAAACATTCTCGAATAATATCTTATTTGGACAACGCTTCACTCTGTATAGAGCTTCATCATGGCTTGACATAGCTCTACACAGAGAGAAACATTGTGTCTATTAAAGCTTGTTCTACAACGTGTGTTGTTTCTTTACAGTTGTGGCCAATACACCGTTTGGATGCTCCATGTTTTGACTTGTCACATCATTTTTTCCTTAGTTTATGACCTCGGTTGCAAAGGAATAAATGACCGGTGAAAACACCATCACCTATGCAGAGTGTGTGTATGCTAACACCTGCGTAGAATGGCAGTATACCAACACCTGTTTAGAGTGTGAATATTACAAACACTTGCAAATGTCGTGTTTCGATCGCATTCTTTGTGCTCTTGCAAGACGGAGAAACACGTCCAGGGAATGTGTCGTTCCTGGGAATGTTGAGAATGTGTTGTGTCCCGAGAGTGTGTTGTGTGTTAGAAAAGTGTGAGTTAGTGTAGAGAAGAGCTGTTAGGTGGTTTTTGCAATACAGGAGTGACCCGTAAAAAGAAGAAATGCTTTCATAAAGTCTTTCTTCTTTTTACATTTAGTAATTTATACAGGCGAAGGGGTTACTAACCTCTTGTTCCCGGCATTTTAGTCACATCTTACGACACGCATGGCTTACGAAGGAAGGATTATTCTCCACTATCTACTGGTCAAGTACTGACTTTAGGTATCTGTCCAGCTTCGTCTTGAAGACAGCCAGGGGTCTATTAGGAATTCCCCTTATATATGCTGGGAGGGAGATGAACAGTCTTGGGCTCCTGATGCTTATTGTGTTATCTCTTAGTGTACTCACGACTTTTCATTGGGGGATGTTGCACCGCCTGCGGAGTCTTTTGCTTTCGTAGGGAGTGATTTCCGTGTGTAGGTTAGGGACTAGTTCCTCTAGGATTTTCTAGGTGTAAATTATAATGTATCTTTCTCGCCTGCGCTTCAATGAGTACATATATTGATACCTATGGATGATTGGTTAGCTAGGGTAATCGTTGATGAAGCCCACAGCGAAGTGTTGAACAGAAGAGTCCAAGATGCACTATGCCACATCCAAAATTTCTACTGGATTCCTAATGGAAATTAGTGAGTGAAGAGACGAAGCACAGCATCACATGCTGCTACATAGACGGGTGCGGAGTTTGTTACTACCTCAGTCCCCTACCATACCCATCTGCAAGAATACGTCATACTGTTCTCTCTGAAGTGACGAGAGTTGCCTATAATTCTGACTAAAACGCCAGACAAAGTTCCCATTTATAGCCTATGTATGTTTCTACCATTTTAGAGAAAGGGTCAAGTTTTGTCGCTGGTGCTGCTTACCACAAACAGGTATTCGACCAAGCAGAGGTCCTAAGGCTCCCTGGCAAGGGGTATTTTTTATGAAAGGCCGATTATTGTTAAGAAGCAACGCTTCAAAGAAATACTTCACTTTAAATGGATCAACTTAGAAAAAATTCAGGATAGTTATGATTGAGGTCAATAACCGGCCTCTGATTTATATCAGTGATCCAAAAAACTTTGAAGTACTGAGTCAGTCACACTTGTTCTACGAACGACAACTTGAATCAGTTCTTCCTATGCAAGATAATGATGACTTGGAGGATTGAACCCGCCGTGAGTCTGATCAACTTAAATGGATGTTCAAGAATCTTAACAGTGTGACTGAGCACTGGGAAAAGGTTCGGCATGAAGATTATGCTACGACTTTCAGGGAATATTTTAATAGGAACGACGCTCCAGACATTAAGATGTTCGGGAAACTCAGAAACAGTGATAATTGACGATGGTTCAATGTCCACATGACCCATAAGGAAGATAGTGGCCATACATCTCCATGTGTGTGGCACGGTCAGGACAGTTGAGGTTTTGAGTAAAGGTGCAGCTCACACCCAGACCATTGATATACTTGTACTATTAAAGCTATGCTGTTTAGTAAAAGAGAACATCACTTCTCAGGAAACACCACCAGCCTAATCATGCCTCAAACGCCAGTAGGCAGCGGTAGTTAGGGGGCACATCAACATCACGAACAGTGATTAAGTATAATCAGGTCAAACTACCTAAACCCCCCATTCCCCTCAGTGAAGAAAATGTCTCTTCCGTTGCAACTGGGGGCCTGAACGAGAGACAGAGAGTCTGAGGGGAAAGAGGTTGTCCAACCATCTTCTTCACCTTATTTACGTTGGTGCCTAAACAGGTTGACAAATCTCGTGTTTATTAAGTACTAGCTTATGTGTAGCATTTAAAGTTTAATCTTAAACAAAGATTGTACTTTAGTCAGCAATTTCATTGTTTAAACCTTGTGCCAACTAAGAGTATGCAGCTGTGGCCCTGCCTGAGAGAAGGCTCAGGGCCAGTTTTAAAAAAAAAAAAAAATAATTTCAGACACACTCATGCTGAGCCAAGTGAACATCTTCCCACCCCAAGATATGTATCTACGTGATCTCAGGTTGAACTCTGTGGATTCTTAGCCACGGGGATATCAGTGATCTACGGGAATAAGCTGTGGGAGACTCAGAAGAGTGGTGCTGTTCAGGTCTTGCAGAAAACTGTAAGAAACAGACGTGTCTGCAGTGTCAGCAATCAGATCGGTGACACGATTGTACTGAGTCAGTGTAAGATCAAGTCAGCAGTTGAGTCACACTCCACAGTAAGGTCCTGTACAGTAAGGTACATCAAAGTAAGACTGGTGATAATTACCTGACACTATGTTGGGAACTGGGTACTTTCCATTACAGCAGGTTTTCACAGACCTGCATACTGGGAGGGCTACGAGGGAGGGGGTCATTATCAACAGGTGTAACCCACAACTGTCAAACAACTAAGCACATACTACACTCCATGTGGTAAGTGTTAATGCTGCAGTTAGTGCGCCATTTAGTGCTACAGTCACGTCTGCAAACTATTTTACCGATTGCAAACGAAGGTGTTCAGAGGCTGGCATCTTTGGCTGAATAATTAATGTTAAACATAGTGTGACTCAGTAGTCTGTCGACATCCCAGGAATGTGTGATGTCTCAGGGATATGTTGTTCCGAGAATGTGTTATATAACAAGAATGTTTAGAATCCAAGGACTGTGTAGTGTCCCAAGAATGAGTCGTGTCCAGAAATGTGTAGAGCCCAGGAATGTGTAGAGCCCCAGGAATGTGTAGAGCCCCAGGAATGCGTATTGCCTCAGGAATGTGTAGAGCACCAGGAATGTGTAGAGCACCAGGAATGTGTAGAGCCCCAGGAATGCGTATTGCCTCAGGAATGTGTCGTGTTCAGAGACTGTGTATTGCCAAATGACTCTGTTGTGTTCAACGAATGTGTATTATCCAAGGAATGGATTGTGTCCACAGAATGAGTAGTGTCCAGAGAATGTGCAGTGTCCAGAGAATGTGCATTGTCCAGTGAATGTGCAGTGTTCAGAAAATGTGCAGTGTCCAGAGAATGTATAGTTGCTCTAGGAGGAAGTCATTAGGTAAACACTTAATGAGTGAGAACTCATTAAGACAGCTCTCATTGAAGGTTCATTTATTTAGCACTTATTAAACAAGCTTTTAACTATCCACTCCTTAGTTAACCTCAACATTATTTAATCTCTCATCAATTAAGCACTCAATAAAACTTATAGCAGCAGCAGGTGAATGTGAAGGAAGGACGTGACGTCCTCTCATTATTATTGTTTTGGGACGCTGATGTTCTCATAACTCTGTAAATACACCTACAGGTTGACAGTTTTTTTTGTTAATTATTATTATTATTATTATTATTATTATTATTATTATTATTATTATTATTATTATTATTATTATTATTATTGATATATTCATGGAAAATGTTAAACCCCTTGAGCAGTGGTTCAGTGGTTCTTAAAATATTTTGGGTCTCGTTTCCCTATCGCAGTTGCTCGTCATTATCCCGCCCCCCTCCCCTTCCCTCCTTCCTTCCTTCATATAAATTTCTAAATGTAATTGTTAAAAAAAGTTCATCTTCATTTAAATATGAAAATTGGGAAGCTAGTTTTCATTCTTTTTCACTATTTTTAACGAATAAGGACGTAGAAACACATGGTCATTCTGTTTTTTATGCTTTGGGTTCATCTTCCCTCGCATAAGGGGGCGACCGCCCCCTACCCCTATCTAAGAACCACTGATTTAGAGTCACACAGCGTCTGAGGAATGCGAGGCAATTCCATCTGATCCAGGGAAGAGGATAGTAGCTCCAGTTCCTCAAACCAAGAGCCCTTCGCAGGATTTAAGGTTTTGCGAGGGGTCACCTGATCGATTCTCATCTGCTCGCGTAATATTTTCGATGCCTTTCCTATTTTTTTCTTCCTTTCTAGCAGTGCGACACTCAGCACGTTCTCTCCTGAGACAGCAAGCAGCTGTGTGCGCTTCACCAGAGCAGCACAACACCAGCAACAAGTAGGCCACTGATGGAGTGGCTGCGGAAGTGTTCGATCACCTGGTCTTTATTGATCCCGGGGAGCTGAGGTCACACCCCCGGGGAGCACACACATACCAACCACCCTGTGTGACCACCTTATTGACCAGTGCCAATCATCCGATAAGGACGGGGGGAGGACCTTCCCACATAAAAACAGTGCATAATCAATTTTGTCTGTCTCTCTTCCTCTGTCTGTCTCTCTCTCTTTCTCTCTGAATTTCTAAGAGTCCTTACATTAGCTTGCAACCTCTGAAGAGCGTTTTGAAAGTGCAGTATGATATGTCAGCGTCAAACAATGGTATGAAACTCCGAGGTAAGACGTGCAGTATAAATGTGAGCGAAGGATTTCTGGTGAGTTGTTGAGCCCTGGATCACACTGCTGCTTGAAGGAGTACACACTAATACAATCCAGTAGTTTATTCGGACGTTGAGTCAGCACTGTAAATACAGAATTCACTTAGACATAACGCAACGACTGACTAGATACACTGGTGTGGCTGTCTAGATATAATGGTGTGGCTGTCCAGATACTCTGGTGTGGCTGGTTGTGACACCGGAACCTTGACCACCAACACGGTATTAGTAGCAGCATGAGAAGTAACTGTAGTTCATTTCTCAAACTCTAATTCGGCCTTTACTATTAAATGTCCATTCACGTTTTTAAATGGCATAATAAAAAAAAAAGTATTGAACCAATGTGTCAAGCGGGAGTGTAGCTGGAGGTACTGGAGGACAGGGAAAGAGCCTTTGGCTACGGCACGCTTGCCTCAACTAACTAAACCGAGGCATAAGGAAATTAGTGCTTCTTGGCAAATAGCCTCGGTGTAGCATGTAATATCTGCTGCTGCTCTCTCTCTCTCTCTCTCTCTCTCTCTCTCTCTCTCTCTCTCTCTCTCTCTCTCTCTCTCTCTCTCTCTCTCTCTGCCACTCCCGTATACTCCCGGGTTGATGGAAGGTAATAATTCATGTTGCCTCCTGGCTAAATGAACATCTTGGCCACACGCTGTTGAAACCCACGACTGGACAAAATATCGTGTTTAAGACTGTAGAAATGCTGCCTTTTGTAATTTGCTAAAACGGTAGTCAGTAACTAGATTCGCTTCACTGGATGTCTTTGGAGTTTTGAGGTTGGAGGATTTACGTGAATCTGTGAGGAGAGGAGAACTCGTACTCCTCGGGAAGAGCTCTTTATCCATCTCTCTTGAGAATTCGCGCGCATCCGGAAGAGCTCTTTCACTACCTCCATTTCTTTTCTTCGTTTCTGCGTATTTAATCATATTATTGTTGGCTTCCAATCTAGAGAAGTTGATGAATAAGACACATGTGTAAACAACTGATGCCTGTTTATATCGCACATCCTAGCAGGTTGAGGAGCAGCATGACTGCAGTGCTGAAGTTAGAATGTACTCAAAATTGGCGTCACCAACACATTCTGGACTCTAACTTTACGGGCTTTCATGCCTAATCTTAAAATTGTGAAGGGCGAGTGTTCCACCGCCTCCTCGTCTAGTTCATTCAACTTTTGTGTGTGTGCAGGTGTATTTGCCTAATTTTACCCAGCTTGCTTTGTTTTACATACACTGAGATCCAGGAAACCTCAGACGACTGTTGGGTCCATCCTGGAACATTATCAAGTCACATCTAAGAGTGAAAATCAGTTTTATTAGATTTCTGCCCCCAGTGTAGAGGATTTATTTTAAATTGTTAAATACTTGATAATAATCCGTTTAACTTATTGTGCTTATTAGTAGGAATGTGAGAGCTGCTTATACTGTGTTCTGAAGGACTAGTCAGTCCACACTCGACTATATCCCTAACACTGCCCTGGTCTGGACATATCCCACATATCCCCCGATGGACTTTTAATTAATATGAGGAGAGTAAATTCTGATGCACTGATGTCATTAAAGTTGCTCCGGTGAGCTTGAAGATTGTATAATAAAGGACCTATTACAAAATTTAGTTCAGAGATGTACTGCAGGATCTTTAACAAATTGACGGCCTTATTACACTGCATATAACTTCATATAGCAACAATTGTTTTTGATGGGTAATAATGAATGTATAAACAGCTATTAGAGAATAAATGAAATTTATAGAAATTAACAAATATGTCTAGTCTCAATTCAGTCTAGGCAATGTTCTGCCTAGAAATTCCTTCCCGGGTCCACACTTAACACCTCTCCCTAGTAAGTTCTTGAATGAAATCAAGAATAAAGAAGGATACTTTGCTGGGAGGTGAAGTTCAACTGCAGAAGTTTGTGGAATCTCCAAGATGACATTTTGTATTTCCTCCTGGAGGCTGATACTGGTGAGTTAATTCTGAGATCTCTTTAAATGGCTATTCCTACACTGTCCAAGATGAATTTTTAAGATTAAAGCGTAAGGAATACACTGTCTGGACATTTATTCTCTGTTAAAGAGCCGAAATCAACACTTGACTTAAAATAGTGAAGCCTTTAAGATCTTTTATCTTGCAGTTGGCCAGGTTCACCTCGCTAGTGGTGCCACTTGTACTAAAATTCCAGCTCTTGGCTGTAATTAATAATATTTCCGCTCTGTCTCCTCTACGGAAACTAAAAATAAATGATAATGAACGCGTCTATAAAAAAAAATTAAATTGCAGTGTGAGCTTAAAATGGAAATTAAATTATATAATTTTTTAATTAACCTGTTCGGACAATATTTACGTCATATCTTCTATCGTAAACGATATTCAAACACATCCAGGCAGAAATTGATGAAGTTTGTCAACTTGAGACGTCGAGTCGCACATAAAATAACATTAATAGAATAATATTTCTACACAAAGAAAGACGTAATAACTGTCTCTCTAAATATTCTAAATATTCTATACAATTGTATAGAATATTTATCAGCTTTAGACCTTTTTTTTTAACCAGCGAAGCTGTAGTTTACTGAGCAGCACCACTCACACTGCGAGTGACCAACCACCACTGTAACATTACATCACAACCACCAGTACGTTACACACCACAGGGGATGCCTACTCTATCCACTCAGCAGAACGTTATACACCACAGGGGATGCCTACTCCATTCATCCCCCAGTAGGCTACACACCACAGGGGATGCCGACTCCATTCATCCCCCAGTACGTTACACACCACAAGGGATGCCTACTCCATTCATCCCCCAGTACGTTACACACCACAGGGGATGCCTACTCCATTCATCCCCCAGTACGTTACACACCACAAGGGATGCCTACTCCATCCATCCCCCAGTACGTTGCACACCACAGGGGATACCTACTCCATTCATCCCCCAGTATGTTACACACCACACGGGATGCCTACTTCATTCGTCCCCCAGTACGCTACACACCACAGGGGATGCCTACTCCATCCATCCCCCAGTACGTTACACACCACAGGGGATACCTACTCCATCCATCCCCCAGTATGTTACACACCACAGGGGATGCCTACTTCATCCGTCCTCCCAGTACGCTATACACCACAGGGGATGCCTACTCCATTCATCCCCCAGTACGTTACACACCACAGGGGATGCCAACTCCATCCCTGGGTTGGCAGATTGTATTACCAGAATTATCGCACGGTGCTCACCACATTATCGCTTTTCGTCCGTATTATCGTACAAAATATCATATGATATGTTGATAATTAATCTGCTCTCAAATGTCATTTCTAATAGTCGTTTGCCATAATATTTGTTTTAAATAACTTAAGAAAAAATTAATCCGTTTATTTTTTTCCTTCTCGTAGCAGATTTCTACCCCTTTTATAATGTAATAAGAATTGCTTGCACAAATAATTCTGATACATATACATAAGAGGGATTACCAATAGATCCCTGGCTGTTTTCAAGAAGGCGCTGGACAGGTACCTAAGTCAGTTCCTGAAAAAACGGGCTTTGGTTCGTACGTCTGTATACGTGCGGCAGGCAGTAACAGCCTGGTTGATGAGATAGAAGACAGATTCAACTACTTGGATAAATAATAATTCACAGCATCAAGGCCTTGAAGGGACACGAGGAACTGTAGTTGGACAATAAAACACTCTGGTGTTGTCTTAGATGTGTTGGTGGTGCTCTGGTGTTACCGTAGATGTGTTGGTGGTGCTCTTGTGTTGTTGTAGATTTATTGGTGGCGCTCTGGTGTTGTTGTAGACGTGTTGGTGGTACTGTGGTGTTGTTCCAGATGTGTTGGTGGGACTCTTGTGTTGTTATTGTAGATGACATGTTGCTGGTGCTGGTGTTGTTGTGGTGTTAGTGTTGCTGCAGTATTGTTGTAGATTATTACGAACGCAGGTACTATTCAAACGCCTTCTCTACCTGTCTGTAAAGGTAGAATACCAGCAAGGGAGTAATCAAAAGAACAAGAAACTGTAAGGTATAAAGTATACACCAGACATTTTTTTTTGAGTACCCGTGTATTCCCACCACCAATGTAATAACATTGGTATTTACAATAAGTTTGACAAATACAATATGTGTTGTTTACCAGAGAGAGAGAGAGAGAGAGAGAGAGAGAGAGAGAGAGAGAGAGAGAGAGAGAGAGAGAGAGAGAGAGAATGAGAGAGAGCAAGAATGAATACTCTGGGTACAGCTTATACACCCATACAGAGGATAGAACTCTAGTATGTGTTAATCAGCTGAAAATGTGTGAGTAACTGACCTTCAAGGCTGACTCTAGTTATAAGGTAAGCTAGCCTGGAGCTTATCATCCCCTCACTCTGACTGGTTGACTTTTACAAATGGCAATTATCCTCGTATGCAAATGGGAACCACATAATTTGCATCAGCAATAAACTAGTGTACTTTAAGCTGATTATTGTTATGATGCAGAAAGTGTGGCTCTATGTGATGTACGCTGATTAAAAATGATATAGAAGGCACACGCCACCCCGAGTGCTGTTACAGCTGGGGTCTTTTAGTGCCCATCAGATGGATAGTGTGCCACGCTGGCACAAATAAAGAAAAGTAACCTTTCCTCTACAGTCCTACCCAACTAGCAGTGTTTGGCTAAACAGAATAATAATAAACATAAAGTACCTTAAAGATAAATTACTTTAAGGGCCAAGTTACTGTTAAAGAGACAGAAGACAATAGGGCCAACATAGTTCCAAGACACATACGGACTGTAGTAAACTTAGTACATCACTATATTAATGTGAAATAAGAGTGTAAGACTACCCTTCTCCTACTTCTAATAAATTCATATTTAAAAAAAACGTATGAACAGTAATAATAATAATTATATATCGTAGCAAGCTAATAAGCTTCGGAGAGTGAGTCCACCACAGAGTTGGTCTGACTCCTGAAGTGTTTGATGATGTTGTAGTGATGAGAAAATAGCACTCAGACGTCAAAATGCTTCAGTACCACAACCAGAGCCAAGGCTTCTTTCTTATTAGTAGCATAGGTCTGTTTGTGATCTTTAAGTTTGGCAGAGAAAAAGGCCAGTAGATGGAAAACTGTCTCCCCAAGAATCTACCTGTAGAGTAAGAGGTAATGAGTAATCCATGATGGTGGCTAACTGCCATCGCAAACAAATTAGCCAATCCAATATTTGAGTCCCCACAGGGTGAAGTTCAGCATTCTCATCAGTCATCCCTAGACACTGCCCATATTACGGCCATAGCGGGAAACTAGCTCATGTGTAGAGCTTTAGATGTTCACTATAGAGTCAGGACAAAGTGTGGAAGAGATGACGTCGTAACAAATAAGTAACAAAGTATCTTTCATAAGAAATTTACCTGGTAGTCCTACCCTCACATTATCTTTGAAATATTTGGTATCAACTAAATTTCTAAGTAGCGGGACAGAAATTGCTGCTCCACCATATGCCTCTAACAGCACATTTTGCTAGAGATAATTATCTTCTGGGTGGTAAGTACTCCATTCCCTGAATAGTAACCACCAGTGTCCCTGAGGGTAGCAACAACAATTACAGGTGGATCTGACTCTTTAATGAAACTCTCTGCACTAATGAGAGGTGCCCTAGGAAGCGGGAGTGTATGCTATGGGCTTCTGATTATTGAACTAACATATGTTTCAGAGTTACCCGTGTTCCCAGACTAACCACTTTCTGAGGACTCCCTCTGGAATTTCGAACAGACGGTGATAGCAGAGCCGGTCTTGTGACAGTATCTTTACCTCACAGGCTCTGTGACTTCCTTGTAGCTGCATTGTTGTTCACCAATAGCCTTGTACTTCCCAACATCTGACAAACTTTTCTCCTCCGTGTCCGTTGTAAGCAGAGTATTGTCGAGAAAATTTAGAACAGTTTGCTCAAAAATACACTAACATCCGGACTGACAACCTCTAAGAGGTTATCTATCATAACCAACTGAGCCAAGTCATTAATGTTAGCAACGCCCGCTGATCTGTACTATTGTATGATGGGGATATTGTGATTCACAGTGTTGTGAGGTTTACTGTCCTTAGTGTATCTCAGCGTATATAGGTAAAATATAGATGTAGACAGACACAAACCACAGCAGACACAAACAACGAGAAACTTTCTGTCCCCAGAGGTACACAATAATTGAATAACGTTGGCGGTGAATTCCAAACAAGCAAACATATATATAAGTCTCTCTCTCTTTCTCTCTCTCTCTCTCTCTCTCTGTATATATATATATATATATATATATATATATATATATATATATATATATATATATATATATATATATATATATATATATATATATATATATATACATGTGTGTGTGTGTGTGTGTATGTGTATAAATGATTTTCAGGACGTTTTATGTCTAACTAATACTAGAATACAAGGCGCCAGCATGGAGCCTTATTAATCTAATTTGACACTTAAAAAGAAATGAGAAGATTCGAAGATCTGGTGTACGGCCGGTTCCATAAAATACTGACTAAATTTAAAATGAGACTTCGCTAAGAGAAAGTCAAAATACTAACAAACTGGACAGAGGAGACATGATCACAACATAAATGATACTTAGAGGAAAATGCACACTATAGACACACGAATGTATTATACAGCAGGAGTGAACCAGAAGATGAAAAATAACGTCCGAGAATTATTGACATATTACCCACACTCTCGAGGGGAAGCTGTAGACTTTGTTTCGGTCCTTCCTGGGCCATTATCAAGTTACTGACTCCTTTGTGGTCCACTCTTGTTTACTGCTAATGAGAACTTTCAAAACGAGAGATGCCAAGCCCATGATGATCCTTTTTAAATCACTTGTTCTCTCTAGGCTGGAATACTGCTGTACATTAACATCTCCATACAAAGCAGGTGAAATCGCAGATCTAGAGAGTGTACAGAGATCCTTTACTGCACGTATAAGTTCTGTCAAGCACCTTAACTACTGGGAACGCTTGGAAGCACTTGACTTGTACTCGTTGGAACGCAGGAGGGAGAGATATATCATAATCTACACTTGGAAAATCTTGGAAGGAATGGTCCCAAATCTGCACACAGAAATCACTCCCTACGAAAGTAAAAGACTGGGCAGGCGATGCAAAATGCCACCAATAAAAAGTAGGGGCGCCATTGGTACACTAAGGGAAAACACCATAAGTGTCCGGGGCCCAAAACTGTTCAACAGCCTCCCATCAAGCATTAGGGGAATTGCCAATAAACCCCTGGCTGCCTTCAAGAGAGAGCTGGACAGATACCTAAAGTCAGTGCCGGATCAGCCGGGCTGTGGCTCGTACGTGGGACTGCGTGCGGCCAGCAGTAACAGCCTAGTTGATCAGGCCCTGATCCATCGGGAGGCCTGGCCATGGACCGGGCCGCGGGGGCGTTGATCCCCGGAATAACCTCCAGGTAACCTCCAGGTAACCCTCTTCACTGTAATGGTGAAAATGGCCGCTCCCTTTTTGATACAACAAGAGAAGTGTTCATCTTGCCAACACTAACAACTCTCTCATTTTCATGTTAGAGATGACATACATACATCCTATAAACTGGTCTTCTGTTAAACTATCTCTCCCTTTTCTAGCCTTCATACAAAATATTCCTAACCTGAATGATAGCCCTGGCATATTCTTAAATGATTTAATCTTCCTAACACTAGTGACCTGACCTAACAGTAGCTTTCACCTTATCTTCTTAGCCTCTCTCCATTTTTTCTTACTTCTTCCCTTTGGCTAGTATTCTCTGTAGGCTTGCTGTAGTTTTCACCTTTTTCTTCTTGTTCTTTCGTAAGCCCCTTGTGGGACGTGGTACAAGGTGGTGCTCCCAGCGGTGTTCCCTCGAGATGTAATCTGCGTTCTCATTTACTTACTACTGAAACAAGTGCCGTACTTCGTTACTGCGCAGTACAAGAGAGAAGGAGGCTAACGCCATATTGCATAACGTCAGTCACTTTTAGGTCAGTGCAGGTGGTAGCAATATTGCAGAGTTCTGAGTGAATTTTTCAATACAGTTAAGTATTGGTTCTGGAGATATCAAGCAAATCCGAAGAAGCATTCTCAAATCTTATATATAATTATCAAAAGAAGCTATTATGTCAATTTCTTCAATGAAAAAGGCAAATAAATGCATACACAGCCCTCAAAAATAATTCCAGCTGCTACTAGTACTACTACTAGCACCACTACTAGTACTACCACTACTAGGACTACTACTAATACTATTACTACTGCTACTACTACTACTACTACTACTATTACTACTACTACTACTACTACTACTACTACTGCTGCTACTACTACTACTACTACTACTATTACTACTACTACTACTACTATTACTACTACTACTACTACTATTACTACTACTACTACTACTACTACTATTACTACTACTACTACTACTACTACTATTACTACTACTACTACTACTACTATTACTACTACTACTACTACTATTACTACTACTACTACTACTACTACTACTACTACTACTATTACTACTACTACCACTACTGCTGTTTACCTACCTTTATCAAATTCTTTGAAAAAAAAAAATATTTCGGTTACCCACATAAAGTAATATATAGTATATTATTATAGTATTATATAGTACAGTTATATAATTTATGTAATGTGTTTTTACTATAGCATATTGTTCCTTTATTAGTAACTACAGTTGTAGGTACCTTAAATGATTGCTCAATATAAATTCTGTATTTTTTAACCTACTAAATCACACATTTAATTTTTCTGGCCTTATTAAGCTTTTAATTAAAACGAACTGTATATATATATATATATATATATCCTAGGTAGTAGGTTGGTAGACAGCAACCGCCCAGGGAGGTACTACCGTCCTGCCAAGCGAATGTAAAACTGAAGCCTGTAACTGTTTTACATGATGGTAGGATTGCTGGTGTCTTTTTTTTTCTGTCTCATACACATGCAAGATTTCAGGTATATCTTGCTACTTCTACTTACACTTAGGTCACACTACACATACATGTACAAGCATATATATACACACCCCTTTGGGTTTTCTTCTATTTTCTTTCTAGTTTTTGTTCTTGTTTATTTCCTCTTATCTCCATGGGGAAGTGGAACAGAATTCTTCCTCCGTAAGCCATGCGTGTTGTAAGAGGCGACTAAAATGCCGGGAGCAAGGGGCTAGTAACCTCTTCTCCTGTATATATTACTAAATGCAAAAGGAGAAACTTTCGTTTTTCCTTTTGGGCCACCCTGCCTCGGTGGGATACAGCCGGTGTGTTGAAAGAAAGATATATATATATATATATATATATATATATATATATATATATATATATATATATATATATATATATATATATATATATATATATATATATATATAATATGAACATAATAAAGGATAGAATAATTTAGCTGTAAATCCATCTGTCGAAACGAGGTTTTAGCTATATAGTTGTCTGTAATAAGTATTTTAATTTTGTTTATGTGGTCTATACAAATACACTGAAGAATTATGAGGTTACCCACTCATAGTTCAGGTCATAATGCTGTA
>NC_091308.1:11674308-11774308 GCF_038502225.1 Cherax quadricarinatus
GGCCTGTCTCCCTGACAAGCGGTGTTGCAAAAATGCTGGAAAATACTTTAGAGAAAAGTGGACAAAGAAAAAACAAAATCCTATTATTATTCGGTGTCCGATCAGCGGATATCTGTATACCTGATATAAGAAACTGCTATCATAGTAATATCCGTCAAGCTACTATGATAGTAATGTATATCAAGATTTTTAATTAACAAACATAAGGGTAAATTGTATTTGATTAGACGGAAAAAAATCACTATAATTTGGGAAACCAAAGTGCGAACCATTGGAAGAATAATCATGCTATTAATACTGTTGGATGAGAAATGATTTACTCTCTATAAGTGAAATACGAACTGTGATAAGAGGAAAAAACGTTCACAGGGGAAAATGTTTCCCGTGGGGTGCCACAAGGATCTGTACCTCCCAGGAAAATATCAGTAATTTACATAAATCACTTGTCAGAAGTAATAAGTAATAAAAAAAATTGTTAAAGGAAGACTTAGATTTCCATAAGTTTTGAGAAATAAGAGAGAAGAATGGTGGAATTTGATGTAAATTATTCACTTACCGTCAATGGGAGAGAGCGATAACGGAGCACATGGGAAATATAAATGGTTTGAATTTTGTTAAAGACTGTGAGAGAGGAATTGCGGAGAAACTATTGTGTCAACAGGAGAAATCATACACAGAACTGTGGTAAAATAATGAATCGTTGGCACACATCAAAATAGAGTTGCACTTGAGTAAGTATTGTAGAAACGTTGTTCTTAAACAAGCGTTTGGTCAAAACGTTGTCCATAACGATAAGTAGGTCCAAACGTTGCTTATAACGATCATTAGGACAAAACTGGAATGAGCCTAGTGATATGGTGTGAAATATATCCCGGGTAATGTGATGTAGCTGCCTGGAAAAACACAGAAGGAAGAAATAACGAAGCATTCAGACCACCACCAGCACCACACACCATCATCACTAGTTCACCACCAGCACCACACACCATCATCACTAGTCCACCACCACCACCACACACCATCATTACTAGTCCACCACCAGCACCACACACCATCATCACTAGTCCACCAGCACCACAAACCATCATCACTAGTCCACTAGCAGCACCACACACCATCATCACTAGTCCACCACCAACACCACACACCATCATCACTAGTCCACCACCAACACCACACACAATCACCACTAGTCCACCAGCAGCACCACACACCATCATCACTAGTCCACCACCAACACCACACACCATCATCACTAGTCCACCAGCAGCACCACACACCATCATCACTAGTCCACCACCAGCACCACACACCATCATCACTAGTCCACCACCAGCACCACACACCATCATCACTAGTCCACCAGCAGCACCACACACCATCATCACTAGTTCACCACCAGCACCACACACCATCATCACTAGTCCACCAGCAGCACCACACACCATCATCACTAGTCCACCACCAGCACCACACACCATCATCACTAGTCCACCAGAAGCACCACACACCACCATCACTAGTCCACCACCAGCACCACACACCATCATCACTAGTCCACCACCAGCACCACACACCATCATCACTAGTTCACCACCAGCACCACACACCATCACTAGTTCACCACCAGCACCACACACCATCATCACTAGTCCACCACCAGCACCACACACCATCATCACTAGTTCACCACCAGCACCACACACCATCATCACTAGTCCACCAGCAGCACCACACACCATCATCACTAGTCCACCACCAGCACCACACACCATCATCACTAGTCCACCAGAAGCACCACACACCACCATCACTAGTCCACCACCAGCACCACACACCATCATCACTAGTCCACCACCAGCACCACACACCATCATCACTAGTTCACCACCAGCACCACACACCATCACTAGTTCACCACCAGCACCACACACCATCATCACTAGTCCACCACCAGCACCACACACCATCATCACTAGTCCACCACCAGCACCACACACCATCATCACTAGTCCACCACCAGCACCACACACCATCATCACTAGTCCACCACCAGCACCACACACCATCGTCACTAGTCCACCAGCAGCACCACACACCACCATCACTAGTCCACCACCAGCACCACACACCACCATCACTAGTCCACCACCAGCACCACACACCACCATCACTAATCCACCACCAGCACCACACATCATCATCACTATTCCACCAGCAGTACCACGCACCGTCATCACTAGTCCACCACCAGCACCATACACCATCATCACTAGTCCACCAGCAGCACCTCACACCATCATCACTAGTCCACCACCGGCACCACACACCATCATAACTAGTCCACCACCAGCACCACACACCATCATCACTAGTCCACCAGCAGCACCACACACCATCATCACTAGTCCACCACCGGCACCACATACCATCATCACTAGTCCACCACCGGCACCACACACCATCATCACTAGTCCACCAGCAGCACCACACACCATCATCACTATTCCACCACCAGCACCACACACCACCATCACTAGTCCACCACCAGCACCACACACCATCACTAGTCCACCACCGGCACCACACACCACCGTCACTAGTCCGCCACCGGCACCACACACCATCATCACTAGTCCACCAGCAGCACCACACACCATCATCACTATTCCACCACCAGCACCACACACCACCATCACTAGTCCACCACCAGCACCACACACCATCACTAGTCCACCACCGGCACCACACACCACCGTCACTAGTCCGCCACCGGCACCACACACCATCATCACTAGTCCACCACCAGCACCACACACCACCATCACTAGTCCACCACCAGCACCACACACCACCATCACTAGTCTACCACCAGCACCACACACCATCATCACTAGTCCACCAGCAGCACCACACACCATCATCACTAGTCCACCAGCAGCACCGCACACCGTCATCACTAGTCCACCACCAGCACCATACACCATCATCACTAGTCCACCAGCAGCACCACACACCATCATCACTATTCCACCAGCAGCACCTCACACCATCATCACTAGTCCACCACCGGCACCACACACCATCATAACTAGTCCACCACCAGCACCACACACCATCATCACTAGTCCACCAGCAGCACCACACACCATCATCACTAGTCCACCAGCAGCACCTCACACCATCATCACTAGTCCACCACCGGCACCACACACCATCATAACTAGTCCACCACCAGCACCACACACCATCATCACTAGTCCACCACCGGCACCACATACCATCATCACTAGTCCACCAGCAGCACCACACACCATCATCACTATTCCACCACCAGCAACACACACCACCATCACTAATCCACCACCAGCACCACACATCATCATCACTATTCCACCAGCAGCACCACACACCAGCATCACTAGTCCACCACCAGCACCACACACCACCATCACTAGTCCACCAGCAGCACCTCACACCATCATCACTAGTCCACCAGCAACACCACACACCACCATCACTAGTCCAGCACCAGCACCACACACCACTATCACTAGTCCACCAGCAGCACCACACACCACCATCACTAGTCCACCACCAGCACCACACACCACCATCACTAGTCCACCACCAGCACCACACACAACCACCACTAGTCCACCAGCAGCATCACACACCACCATCACTAGTCCACCACCAGCACCACACACCACCATCACTAGTCCACCACCAGCAGCACCACACACCACCATCACTAGTCCACCAGCAGCACCACACATCACCATCACTAGTCCACCAGCAGCACCACACACCACCTTCACTAGTTCACCACCAGCACCACACATCACCATCACTAGTCCACCAGCAGCACCACACACCACCTTCACTAGTTCACCACCAGCACCACACACCACCTTCACTAGTCCACCACCAGCACCACACACCACCATCACTAGTTCACCACCAGCACCACACATCATCACATTTCCGCCCACTACCAGCTAAAATCCACATTTCTAAGCCAATTAAAACAAATCAACCAATGAGAAATCCTCTCCATTAACACCCAGTTAGAAACAGCCTTCACCAACAGGCATTTACAAGGCTCTCCCACGAAGACTATTCCGAATTATCTCCATCACGAAAGCATTTTCAATTAGTCACAAGTACAGCTTAACATAATCCTGTTCCAATGTTTACACTCCTTCACAACACATGAAATACATGCATAATGCACATGAATCTGTCTCAAGGTATGTGTTCCCGATCAACATCAACTCGACATCTAATGTACGTCTTCTAGACCTACATTAGAGAAAATTCTGTCTTCCGTACCTGCTTTCCAGGCAAACATGAGAGAGAGTTCTGCTTTCCAGGAAAACATGAGAGAGAGTTCTACCTTCCAGGCAAACATGAGAGAGATGGTTCTGCCTTCCAGGCAAATATGAGGCGGAGTTCTACCTTCCAGACAAACGTGAATAAGATCTCCTTCTGCCAGGTATACCTGAGACGGAGTTCTGTCTTCCTGACCTCCACATACAAACCTCGTGAGCATCAAGGGCGACTTATTGCCTTGCCCATCATCTGAGCAAATGGTAATATTTCAGCTACAAACTGGAATACCTGGAATAGACGCGACCAGCTCTGAGGCCTCTGGTGAGTGCTTCTTTTTGACTGGGTTTATTGGATTTAAGACCTACTGATTAAACGACGGTCATCAAAGACGCACGTATAACCTGTACACTACTGCAGCTGGCGATGCTGCTGATGATGACGCTGACTTTGACGTAGTCACCGCCGCCATTGACATATCCACTGCTGACGTAGCTGCCACTGATACATCCACTGCTGACGTAGCTGCCACTGATACATCCACTGCTGACGTAGCTGCCACTGATACATCCACTGCTGACGTAGCTGTCACTGATACATCCACTGCTGACGTAGCTGCCACTGATACATCCACTGCTGACGTAGCTGCCACTGATACATCCACTGCTGACGTAGCTGCCACTGATACACCCACTGCTGACGTAACTGCCACTGACACACCCACTGCTGACATAGCTGCCACTGATTCACCCACTGCTGACGCCGTCCCCACTGCCACCTCAAAATAAATGTTTGAATTTTGAATTAAAAGTCTGAAAGTCATTCTTATGTTTGCTAATTTGGAGTCTGAAGCTTAAGTTATTTATTTAATGTAAGTTACTCTGGAAAAGTTTAGTGTGATAGTAACACCCAGGAGCTTCTCTTTGCCTAGATGAATTAAGTGACTCTTATTTATTGAGGATAATATTATTAAAGAACAACGACACTTCACCCACAGAGTGAACTTTGTAAAGCCTACTGTGTGGGTTTTTATAAAGTCCAGTGCGTGGTCTTTATAAAGGTATCCCTTGAGAAATATTGTAGGTGATACAGGTATCCACTGTGTAGGGACTACTATTTCGTAATGGATACCATCTAAATACTGTATATTTGTCGGTGTTTACATATTCAACTTTCTTACTTCTGAGTTGCTCTTCTCCTTTGTGCTACTCAAAGTTCTGTATAGTCCTCCTACACCTTTGTCCACTGTATATACGCAGAAATACGTTATATCTCAGTGCGCATATACATCGCTGACTGTGCATATATATATATATATATATATATATATATATATATATATATATATATATATATATATATATATATATATATATATACATTGATATATCTCCTTAATCCGTATACAAATTAGAGTCTAGATGGATTCCTACACTGAGGAACCTCGTGTAGTTGATAGGCTTTAAGCTTAACATCATGATAAGGAAGAAATATCTGAATTAAAAACTAGTATTTTTGATATCTAACAAGGTTATTTACCAAGTACCTCGCTAATGATAGATACAACACCTGCCTACATCAATACCACCACTACCACCTATAATACAAATGTTATTATAACCAACAACTCCATCACTGTCAAAGCCATCGCTGGAGTTATTATTATTATTATTATTATTATTATTATTATTATCATCATCATCATCAGAAAGAAGCGCTAAACCTACTAGGGTCATCTACCTTCCACAGTGTTGCACACTAATTAGCACGTCTCTGATTTTAGTCACTAATTTAATTATAATATTAATTATTCGTGACTTTTGTTTTTACCATTTTTTCAACATTGAAATACTTTTAAACTCTCATGATAATAATACGTAACACCGATATAGTGTTAATAAATGAATTTTATGGGTGAGTGATGTTTAAAATTAGGTGGGCCAGTAGTCTCACTTCCGGACGACTTCATGTAGTTTTAAGTGTATTCGGAGAGAACAAGTTTGGCCAATTCTTTAGAAACTGTGAATGACTCTGATTGTGATGGTGTTAGTCGTGGAAATCAGACCAGATTCTGAGCAAAGGTGGTTCCGCCTGTCTGCTTCCTTGATAACTTGTCTGGCGATGGCACTTTAATATCTGGAGTAGCTTCCGGAGGTCACCGCCCCCACGGCTCGGTCCCAGAGCAGGTCTCTTGGTTACTGGCCTGATCGATCAAGCTGTTAATGTCCGCCGCCTGCAGTCCAACGTATGCACCACAACCTGACTGATCACGAACTGTTCGGAAGAATCTGTCCAGTTCCCTCTTGAAGACAGCTAGAGATTAGTTGGTAATTCCCCCTTATGCATGAATGGAGGGTGTTGAAGAGTCGTGGTCCCTTAACACTTATTGGGTTCTCTCTCAGTGTGCTCATAGCTCCCCTGCTACTCATTCAAGGAATTCTTTGTTCATATGTAGTAATTTCGGTGAGGTTTGGTACAAGTCCCTCCACTACCACAACAATTTCCAGTATTATTACCACAGCTGTAACTAACACAAGCTCTAACTCAACCATCATCACCACAGCAACCACACCCATCACCGCATTACCACTATCACCACCTCACCACCATCACCACCACTATAATCACCGCCACCACCATCACCACCACTACAACTACCACAAATATTACCACCACTATCATCATCCCCACCACTACAACTACCACAACCATTACCACCACTACTACCATCACCACCACTACAACTACCACCACCATCACCACAACTACAACTACCACAAATATTACCACCACTATCATCATCCCCACCACTACAACTACCACAACCATTACCACCACTACTACCATCACCACCACTACAACTACCACAACCATTACCACCACTACTACCATCACCACCACTACAACTACCACAACCATTACCACCACTACTACCATCACCACCACTACAACTACCACAACCATTACCACCACTACTACCATCACCACCACTACAACTACCACAACCATTACCACCACTACTACCATCACCACCACTACAACTACCACAACCATTACCACCACTACTACCATCACCACCACTACAACTACCACAACCATTACCACCACTACTACCATCACCACCACTACAACTACCACAACCATTACCACCACTACTACCATCACCACCACTACAACTACCACAACCATTACCACCACTACTACCATCACCACCACTACAACTACCACAACCATTACCATCACTACTACCACAACCATTACCACCACTACTACTACCTACTACTACCACCACAACCATCACCACTATCACTAGAGCTACCATAGTACAGTCATTGCTCTGACTGTCAAGTGGCTGCACTTACACGATGAAAGGGTCAGTCATCTGGCATTTCATGTTTTACTACCATACGAAGGACTAGAAATGTCACAGCATAAGCGACATGCTACCCGATCGTACACAGGCGCCATCTGAGCCGCTTCAAGCACTAATGCTGGATTATTTTGGTTTCAGGAAAGTCTACCAAGCAAATCATGACACAAAACTGTTTACTTCTTTTCCCCAAGTATCGTATTTTTTTCCTCTTGATTTTTTTTTCTTTGAAACATTAACTTCAATTACTCCGAATTTTCAGACTCGAATATGCAAGATTCTTCGTTTCTGAACCTTTATAATATACTTCAGAACAAGAAAGGTATCATTTCTTCAAATTAAAAATCGGGATCACAGATGGCGCTCATCCCTTTACTGGAGACTCTGGCTAACTTGCATTCTCTGTGTTACGTACCAAGCCTTTTACTGGAGACTCTGGCTAACTTGCATTCTCTGTGTTACGTACCAAGCCTTTTACTGGTGACTCTGGCTACCTTGCATTCTCTGTGTTACGTACCAAGCCTTTTACTGGAGACTCTGGATAGCTTGTATTCTCTGTGTTACGTACCAAGCCTTTTACTGGAGACTCTGGCTAACTTGTATTCTCTGTGTTACGTACCAAGCCTTTTACTGGAGACTCTGGCTAACTTGCATTCTCTGTGTTACGTACCAAGCCTTTTACTGGAGACTGGCTAGCTTGCATTCTCTGTGTTACGTACCAAGCCATTTACTGGAGACTCTGGCTAACTTGCATTCTCTGTGTTACGTACCAAGCCTTTTACTGGAGACTCTGGCTAACTTGCATTCTCTGTGTTACGTACCAAGCCTTTTACTGGAGACTCTGGCTAACTTGCATTCTCTGTGTTACATACCAAACCTTTTACTGGAGACTCTGGCTAACTTGCATTCTCTGTGTTACATACCAAACCTTTTACTGGAGACTCTGGCTAACTTGCATTCTCTGTGTTACGTACCAAGCCTTTTACTGGAGACTCCGGCTAATTTGCATTCTCTGTGTTACGTACCAAGCCTTTTACTGGAGACTCCGGCTAATTTGCATTCTCTGTGTTACGTACCAAGCCTTTTACTGGAGACTCTGGCTAACTTGCATTCTCTGTGTTACGTACCAAACCTTTTACTGGAGACTCTGGCTAGCTTGTATTCTCTGTGTTACGTACCAAGCCTTTTACTGGAGACTCTGCCTAACTTGTATTCTCTGTGTTACGTACCAAGCCTTTTACTGGAGACTCTGGCTAACTTGCATTCTCTGTGTTACGTACCAAGCCTTTTACTGGAGACTCTGCCTAACTTGTATTCTCTGTGTTACGTACCAAGCCTTTTACTGGAGACTCTGCCTAACTTGTATTCTCTGTGTTACGTACCAAGACTTTTACTGGAGACTCTGGCTAACTTGCATTCTCTGTGTTACGTACCAAGCCTTTTACTGGAGACTCTGGCTAGCTTGTATTCTCTGTGTTACGTACCAAGCCTTTTACTGGAGACTCTGCCTAACTTGTATTCTCTGTGTTACGTACCAAGCCTTTTACTGGAGACTCTGGCTAACTTGCATTCTCTGTGTTACGTACCAAGCCTTTTACTGGAGACTCCGGCTAACTTGCATTTTCTGTGTTACGTACCAAGCCATGTACTGGAGACTCTGGCTAACTTGCATTCTCTGTGTTACGTACCAAGCCTTTTACTGGAGACTCCGGCTAACTTGCATTCTCTGTGTTACGTACCAAGCCTTTTACTGGAGACTCTGGCTAATTTGCATTCTCTGTGTTACGTACCAAGCCTTTTACTGGAGACTCTGGCTAACTTGCATTCTCTGTGTTACGTACCAAGCCTTTTACTGGAGACTCCGGCTAACTTGCATTCTCTGTGTTACGTACCAAGCCTTTTACTGGAGACTCTGGCTAACTTGCATTCTCTGTGTTACGTACCAAGCCTTTTACTGGAGACTCCGGCTAACTTGCATTCTCTGTGTTACGTACCAAGCCTTTTACTGGAGACTCTGGCTAACTTGCATTCTCTGTGTTACGTACCAAGCCTTTTACTGGAGACTCCGGCTAACTTGCATTCTCTGTGTTACGTACCAAGCCTTTTACTGGAGACTCCGGCTAACTTGCATTCTCTGTGTTACGTACCAAGCCTTTTACTGGAGACTCGGCTAACTTGCATTCTCTGTGTTACGTACCAAGCCTTTTACTGGAGACTCCGGCTAACTTGCATTCTCTGTGTTACGTACCAAGCCTTTTACTGGAGACTCCGGCTAACTTGCATTCTCTGTGTTACGTACCAAGCCTTTTACTGGAGACTCTGGCTAATTTGCATTCTCTGTGTTACGTACCAAGCCTTTTACTGGAGACTCTGGCTAAGTTGCATTCTCTGTGTTACGTACCAAGCCTTTTACTGGAGACTCCGGCTAACTTGCATTCGCTGTGTTACGTACCAAGCCTTTTACTGGAGACTCCAGCTAACTTGCATTCTCTGTGTTACGTACCAAGCCTTTTACTGGTGACTCCGGCTAACTTGCATTCTCTGTGTTACGTACCAAGCCTTTTACTGGAGACTCCGGCTAACTTGCATTCTCTGTGTTACGTACCAAGCCTTTTACTGGAGACTCTGGCTAACTTGCATTCTCTGTGTTACGTACCAAGCCTTTTACTGGAGACTCCGGCTAACTTGCATTCTCTGTGTTACGTACCAAGCCTTTTACTGGTGACTCCGGCTAACTTGCATTCGCTGTGCTACGTACCAAGCCTTTTTTTGCTTTACCTTCATTTGTAGCTTTCAATGTACATCCCGTCCTACAGTTTTCTGTACTCTTGCAGGCTTCCCCTTCTTACCAGGGAGTCCATTTCCCATCGTCCAGCATCACAGTAGCACCAGATATTGTGGGACGACCTCCCCTGACGGAGGCTACACTGCCTGTGAAAGCTTTTATCACACCCAGTACAAAGCTCTTCTCTTTTACGGATGATAATTCACTTTATCAGGATGATATGTTTTATTTAAACTTATGTGTTTCTATGTGTATTTTCCAGCTGATAAATGACATATTTTTGCCATTTTCAGCATAATTTACTTTGATAATTCCACCTGTCAATAATTTTGTAATCGAGTTTGTCAGTTAACATCAGTCCTTAAACCTGTGCAAAAGAAAAAATACATTAATTTTGCCACTGGAATTTTAACAGTGAGGAAAATATATAGAAGATGGTTACTACTGTCGAGGTAATTTTTTTTATTTTATTTTATGTGAAGGTATTAGACATAAGAATTTAAGAAAGAAGGAACACTGCAGCAGGGGTACTGGCCCATGCTAGGCAAGTCCAACTCCAAATATATCATGAAGCGCAGAATTTCGATTTCTTTCAGTGTCTTATTATATATCTACTGTCCAAAATTAAATTCAGCGAGTTGAAAACGAGAAATCCCGAATATTCGGTATTCTTCAAGAAGGCAGCGAGAGATGACTCAGCATCAGTGCGGATGTTCGCTGTGTTAAGATCAGTCGTCCAGTAATTATACCTTCCATCATTGCATCACAACAACTGAATACCGTTGACTAATAGTTCACTATCATAACATGCTTTCATTATAATAAAAACAAATTTAAACAAAAAAAAATACTTCTGGATAATTTCCTTAAATGTAAATGTTGTTAACCAACTTCGTGAGATGCAGTTGTCCTTGGATTATTTTCTGAGATCTAAATGTTCAAGGGAAACTTCGTGAGATCACACCGGCTTTTGCATTTAGGTCTCACGACATATAAATGTTTTTGTATGCGTTCTCCCATTAAAAGTTTCTCAATCCGATTATATTTATTTCTTTGCTGGTTTGTGCATGGATGTTGGTCTATTCTGATTGAAGATAAGAATTAGCGAGTTGGTTCCTACATTGCTAGGCTTAGCATAGTCACCAGATATTTTAGTGAATTCTTCTGTTGTCCAACTACGAGGAGAGACTTAAGTAATTCACAATAACAACACTAGAAAAGAGAAGGACCAGGGGAGACATGAGCCTAACATACAAAATATTCAGATTATTTTGGACAGGGAAAAACTGTTTGAGACGCCATGGCGGCATAAGGAGGCACATTTTCTCTTTAGTATAACGATAATGCTGAGCTCGATGAGAAGTTGATGAAGGAAATCACTATTTACAGTTTCAATAATAAATGTAATGGGGCCTTTGAGGTCAAAAATCAGTAATCCGTTCAATGTGAATTAAGAATTCAGGCCAGGAGCTGTGACTCGACCCCTGTAAGTGTAATTATGTGAATACATCTAGGTAAATACGAGTCTCAAAAGAGTAACTGTCAGTTCTCGGTTTTCTTCGTCTAAAAGAATATGCCAGAATCTACACAGCATATCGCAAGTGTAAGAAACTCGGTTTTTGGTCATTGTTGTGGAGAATGCTAGGGTCAACGTTCATGCTGCCATCAATGATGTGGAGAATGCTAGGGTCAACGTTCATGCTGCCATCAATGATGTGGAGAATGCTAGGGTCAACGTTCATGCTGCCATCAATGATGTGGAGAATGCTAAGGTCAACGTTCATGCTGCCATCAATGATGTGGAGAATGCTAAGGTCAACGTCCATGCTGTCATCACTAATGACCAAGTCAGACAATCATTAATTATCTGAAAAGACTCATCTGTGGCCGGACGGGTCTCTGTCAAGGACCTGGAGATGATTCTGTTTAGTGAAGTATTCACTCGGTGTGGGACTTTAATTGTATATATTATTTTTTTTTAATTAACACATCGGCCGTCTCCCACCAAGGCAGGGTGGCCCGAAAAAGAAAAAATCAACATCATTCACACCATCACTGTCTTACCAGAGGCGAGCTTACACTACAGTTATAAAACTGCAATATTAACACCCCTCTTTTAATTATATATATTAAAGAATTAAAAATTACGTAAATAATAATCCCATGAGAATAACTCAATTACTAGAGAGTAGTAAACTGTACTGGAGAATATTAGGCTATAAAACACACAGGGAATTAAAGTATTTGAGACATTAAGAGAGATGATAATACTCAAATGTGGATATATCGTGAGAATATACATTGACATATGAATAATAATTCTCCTGCAGTAGTACGAGTACCAGAACTAGTAATAATTAAATTGAGTAAATAGGTAAGTACAGCAAATAACTACTTACACTGTCATAGATCAGATTCGTTTCCCTCTGTAGGCAATGTTTTGCCCTAATCTCCCTTTGGTCCGTAATGCTAATATAAGAAGCCTGGTATATTGATCCTAGACTATAAGAACAGTTAGTATATTTTCCAAAAGGTAAAAATGTCGTATCTTGTTAAGATAGGATTTCGTTCGGATTTTTAACCCCGGAGGGTTAGCCACCCAGGATAACCCAAGAAAGTCAGTGCGTCATCGAGGACTGTCTAACTTATTTCCATTGTGGTCCTTAATCTTGTTCCCCAAGATGCGACCCACACCAGTCGACTAACACCCAGGTACCTATTTGCTGCTAGGTGAACAGGACAACAGGTGTAAGGAAACGTGTCGAAATGTTTCCACCCGCCGGGAATCGAACCCGGGCCCTCCGTGTGTGAAGCGGGAGCTTTAGCCACCGGGCCACCGGGCCACCTCTTGTTTAGTCTGGACCCGATGAATACCGTCTTACTTCCCGTTTATTAGAATAATGGAATCAGTAATATCAATATCTTCATTCCTTCATTCGTCGTTGGTTGGCACGGTAATGTTAGTCCAATTAAGGTCTCAGTATTTCACCCGGAAATCCAGCAATGGAGTGACACAAGTTAATTCGATCACTGATGAATCGTGACACTTAA
Organism: Cherax quadricarinatus; assembly: GCF_038502225.1. NCBI lineage: Eukaryota > Metazoa > Arthropoda > Malacostraca > Decapoda > Parastacidae > Cherax > Cherax quadricarinatus. The sequence goes on from NC_091308.1 coordinate 11,687,847, forward strand.
GAGACGAGTGTTACTACTCACTACACTTAAATTTTCCAAGATAACCCCACGAAAAAGCCCGAGTGTGTGTTGTATGTGAGTGTGTGTTGTATGTGAGTGTGTGTTGTATGTGAGTGTGTGTTGTATGTGAGTGTGTGTTGTATGTGAGTGTGTTGTATGTGAGTGTGTTGTATGTGAGTGTGTTGTATGTGAGTGTGTTGTATGTGAGTATGTTGTATGTGAGTGTGTTGTATGTGAGTGTGTTGTATGTGAGTGTGTGTTGTATGTGTGTTGTATGTGAGTGTGTGTTGTATGTGAGTGTGTGTTGTATGTGTGTTGTATGTGAGTGTGTTGTATGGTTTTGACAAAAAGATCTGTATTTATTAAAAATTTATAGCAACTGTGTGGGAGCATCAGGAAAGTCTTGTCAGAAAAAGAATTGCTGCAGGACAAATCTTTATTAGAGACGACGTCTGGCTTTTGGTGGAGCTTTATCAAGTCACGAAAACCGTACCTCACATTACTTCTAGAACAACCTGTTAAAGCTCTATACACAACGAAACGTCTATCACGAAGGTTTGCTGTGCGCCAAGTATATTTCTTCCACACTGCTGTATGCAGATTTAAGAACAGTCCCTCTAGGGTTTTCCAGGTGTAGATTATGATGTGTTTCTCTCGCCTGCGTTCCAGGGAGTACAGGTTGAGGGATTCCAAATGTTCCCAGTAATTAAGGTGCTTGACTAAACTTATACGCGCCGTGAAGGTTCTCTGTACATCCTTTAGTTCTGAAATCTCACGTACCTTTAATGGGGCTGTTAGTGTACAGAAAAATTCCAGCTTTGAGAGAACAAGCGACTTAAAAATGATCTTCACTGGCATGGCATCCCTCGTTTTGAAAGTTCTCATTATCCATTCTATCATTTTCCTTGCAGGTGTGATAGTGACAATGTTGTGATCCTTGAGGCGACATCCTTTGAATTTTTCCCTTTATTGTATAGTTAGAGTTTGTAATATTCTCTGTTCTAGTTATTATTTCCTCAAGTTTTCCATAACACAGTAACTACCATCATACTGTTTTCCGTTGGCCTTTGGAGTAGTTTGTATCCTCTTGGAGATTTACCGTGTCCTCAATGGGTGACACTCTCATGCATATTCTAGCATCGTCTGCATTTCTAAAAAATATAGTTTTGGAATTTTATACGTTAGTCTGACAAAAAATCTTATTAAAATAATACAAAGCTTGTCAGACTATATACTACACTAAAACAGAACACAAGTGAGGCAATAATGGCGGATAGAATGAGCACGACAAGCAATAATAAAGAAAAATGTCCGAGTCTTTAATCTTCTGTTAACAATAAAGCATAAAAATGTTCTACTGTCCACATTTATCTCCATTGTTTACATGTTGGTCGCTGTGGCTTATAAAATAAATTGTCACAATAATAATTATTTTGCAATTTGTACCTTGTCAAGCAACAGACTGATTGGACAGTCATGCAGAACTGTTGTGCCTGGGACCGAATAGCGACCCAGTCAAAAGTACGTAGTAGCATTTTAACAGTAACCGGGTTGAGTTCCAGCTCCCGGGCTTCTTGTGAGCATTGATCTGCAGCTTCTGTAGAGAATAAAAAGGCACACTACTGCAACTGTAACAATACATAAATAACCAGAGCATAGAAGAATGAAATTTATGACGGCGTGTTTTTGTGTTCTAGAGGGTGTTGATCTCCAGCTCCTGGACTTTTTGGAAGGGGTTAAATTTTAGCTCATAGGTTTCCAAGGTAATTGAGCCTTAGCTGCTCTGGCCTCATGATGGTACTGAGATCCAGTTGATAGGCCTCTCACGTGTTTTTTAACATATGTTCATGAGCAATACACATGTTAATATGATACATACCTGACACAGCAATACTGTTGTATCTTGATATACGAAAAATCTTCTGGAAGTCCTTTGCTGAACAACGTTTGACATGACCTACCTGAACTAGTTAGCACGCTCACCTGTGACCTCTCCTCCAGCTGCTGCACCTCACTTCTGCTCTGGTATATAGAGCCTCGCCGCTTAACAATGATTTAGACTTAAGAGACTGATTTCCTTCTATCAGGGTGTTGTGGTCATGAGGTGATTGTGTGGAAAATGAAGGAGGGCTATAAGCATTATTGGAAGATAGCCAAATGGAATTTTAACTTTCTGAGAGCTAGAACACAAAGGGTAGTAATAACCAGAGCAAAATTCAACAATAGCGGAGTCAAAAGTTCAGTACCCTCAGGCACTGAATAAAAGCGCTCACCACAGATTTTATCATCATTTTCGGATGATACCAAAATAAGCATGAAAATTACCTAGGTAGAAGATACGAAAAATTGCAGGAAGATATAAACAATGTTTACCAGAGGGCAGTGGAGAACAACATGATGTTCACTGGTGATAACTTCCAACTGCTTAGGTAAGGAGTAAATGAAGAACTTGAAAGGTACACTGTATATAAACCCACGAGGATCATCGAAAAGGACGAGAGGAACACGTGAAAAACCTGGGAGTAATTATGTCTGCTGATCTGTTTTTCAAAGAACACATAAGACAAATATCACCACACCCAGAAAAAAATGACTGGGTGGATAGCAAGAACTTTCAAAACAAGAGAAATTGTGCCAATGATAACACTATGTGTTCTCTGGTTCGGGGTATTGGTCAGTGTTGATGACTCAGTTTAGGGCGGAGGAATATATCAGAGGTGGAACAGATACAGAGATCATTTATGGTCCACATAGAGCCAATAAAACATCTGAATTGCTGGGAACATTTCAGTCCTAAATATGTTTCCGCTGGAAAGGAGAAGAGAAAGATTCCTGTGGAAATTATTTGGAGGTCTGGTCACATTGCCATAACAAACGAGTGAGAGATAGAGAGAAAACGTAAAATAAACTCGGTGAAGAGGTAGGTACACCGTGAGCACAAGAAGAGAACATTGTATCAACATCCGTAGTCCCAGATTGTTCAACATCTTACCCCTGCTGAGACACGTGCAAAAGTCTTTAAGAGGAAACTGGATATGTGGGCCAGCGGGCCGCCAGCAGCACCAGCCAGGTTGAACGGGAAAGCACCAGACAGGCTTGGCCCAGGGCCGGGGTCCGGGATTAAAAAAAAAATCTCGCGAAACTCATCAAAGATATATCAAAGGTATATCAGATCCCCTACTGCTACTATTTCTAGCTATATTCGCCTGTATTCAACTGAAAGAGTATGATAAATTTGGCTAATAAAGAAACCGAAGTGTTGCGCAAGTGTGTTGTCCATCAACTTGCAATATTGTATACCATCATTACTGTGTGATACAGGGTATATAACTCTATTGAACCATGCAGCTACCGAAATAAATAACAAAAAAGGCACAATACCGTGACTGGAACGATACACAAATAACCCGCACATAAAAGAGAGAAGCTTACGACGACGTTTCGGTCCGACTTGGACCATTGACAAAGTCACACTGTGTGACTTTGTCAATGATCCAAGTCGGACTGAAACGTCGTCGTAAGCTTCTCTCTTTTATGTGCGGGTTATTTGTGTACCGAAACAAATCTAATGTTATTTCGTTGTCTGCTAACTACACGTAAATATATTATTTTTTAGATTAAGTTAAGTTTGGTTAACGAGCTGTAGCTGGAGTGAATGTGCGTCGCCTGAGCTGCTAGTTTATTGGGCCCCTCTGCGCATCCTGTGAGCGGGAGCGCAGAGCAACAGGATTACTCAAGTCATAATCAATGGGTTGTCATCAGACCCCGCTGGGTATAATTACATCGTTAAAAAATATTAGTCATTACAAATATTACAATCTCTTCACACAGCTCGTCTACACCATAACATTTGAAGATACAATCTCAAGAAAATTTTTATCATTGCCAATAAAAATATTGGTCGTTATTAGGTTATAGTCTCACCCAGTAACAGTACATTCGACTCTAACTTGTGCAAAATATAAATATACTCTCAATATTTCAGATATACGTATTATTATGAAGTGATTTGCAGTTTCCTGTAGAGTTTGCGTGTACGCGTCTCTAAATAGTTGTATATCTGGACAATAAGATTTAATGCTCTACATAGGAAACTATACTATCAGAGATATTATAAACTAGCCTTAGTCTGGCAGTGACAACGCCTTGTAGCGTAAAATTGTAATGTATACTGATGGTATAATGATACCAGTGACGATTCTGTAGGGGCCAGGCACGTCAATATTAAAGCTTCGATAATATAGGCTTCTGGTAGCGCTGTAATGACGGTCAATAATGGCAGCTGGATGTCAGCTTACTCATTGTCGTAACGGTTCTCCCGGTGGGGGGTGGGATAAATTGGGGTGAGTGTATTGTATCCCTGATGCTGTCCAATGTATTTCTTAACACGTAAGGAAAAACTAGAAATGTTAATATTGTATTAAGTAAGGTTAGGACTAGTAATGTGGCTTCCCGGCTCTGTACTAGCTCTCCATATCTGCACTTCCCGAGCGCCGGTGCTGATGCATCACTTACAACAAGGAAAGATATATGTGAAGTAGTGTTTGGACGTTGGAAACTCAGTAAGACCACCACCACGACCCCCCACCATTACCACCACCACCATCACCATCACCATCACCATCACTACAACCACAAACATCAACACGTAACAATCCACAGACCTGTAGACGGGAAACGTTCATTGAATCTTCGATTCTCTCTTATTAAACTATCTTGTGACCTTGACAAAGCTTCATCGTGTCACCTTGATACAGCTGGTAGAAGGTCGACGAGTCGTCAGTCACGGATGTTGATCCAGTATTTTCTTAAAAGTGTTTTCGGCGCCCCTGGTTTTCGCTGGGTTCATTCTTCACTTTTCATATTTTTGACCTCAGTAAGTTACTGTGGTCGTGTGCAGATATGGAAGCTGATTCTCAAGCACTTTCCATATACTGTATATATACTTACCGCTCCAGAGAGATTTCAAGTGCTTTGAGGTTGTCGAAAATCCTGCCTTGGAATGAGCCGTGAACACAGACAAATATTCTAGGTGTTAAAGCATAAGTGGTTCTAATGCTTGCAACACTGGTATGACTTTTGTTTTATTAAAAGTATTAATAATCAATCCTTTAATTCTTTCCTGGCCTTGTCTGCATGAGCTAAATTGTGTTCTGTACATAAATAACCCGCACATAAGAGAAAGAAATTCCTGACGATGTTTCGGTCCGACTTGAACCATTAGCTAATCATAAGTTCCTTTCTTCTATGTGCGGGTTATTCGTGTATTGTTCCAGTCACGGTATTGTTTTCCGTAGTCTAGACCATGTCGTCTGAGGTTATTATTCCTCTAGTTTAAACTAGATTTTTCTTTCATATGTGAAGATCTGCTTGTATTTTGTGTCCTGTATTCATCTCAAATTTTTCGTTCTTTCCGTACACCTCATCAGCTGGAATTTATCATTAGTATAATTCCTCTTATTTTTTTCCTCTGCCCACTGAAAGACTGTCTATATCTGTTTACAGATTTTCTGTGTATTAACGCTGAAGTAATCTAATGTACACACTTATTTTAGAATCATTAGAATGATGATACGGAATGATTGTTGGCGTCCTGAGAATGAACTAAAAGTGCCAGGGGCCAGAAGTGTCATTCGTGGTATTGAGTTTTTTTTTCTTTGTTCAAGTTGGAGTTTTTGTTTATCTCTCTTTGTGATCTGTTAGTTAGAGATATGAATATCTATATCCCTAGTGTAACTGTTATTCCTTTTACCTCTCAGTATAGGCAGTCACTCCGTGGTCACAGTTGTCTAATGCATTTATAAAATCCGGCAACGCCACTACCAACACCAATATCACAGCCACCACCTATGCCACTGCCTCTTAACCATCACCAGAACAACGCCACCACCACCACCACAACAACAACAACAACCCTGTCAATACCACCGACATTACCTTTCCCACCACCACCAACCCCGCTACGTCTACTACCATAATCACCACTATTACCCAGATATAACCAGCATGAATATGAACGACAACATAAACAGCAACAAGAATAACAAAAGCACCAGCAACACCACTACCAGCGGCAACAACAATAAGAACAACAGACAGCAGCACATCATTATCAGCACCATCTCCTTAATGTCACCATCACCACAACCACTATCACAAATACAACTATCACCGCTGCCACCATCATCATTACCACCACCATCACTACCACCATCACCACTAGTACCATTACTACCAAAACCTACATCACCACCACTACACACACGGAGGGCCCGGGTTCGATTCCCGGCGGGTGGAAACATTTCGACACGTTTCCTTACACCTGTTGTCCTGTTCACCTAGCAGCAAATAGGTACCTGGGTGATAGTCGACTGGTGTGGGTCGCACCCTGGGGGACAAGATTAAGGACCCCAATGGAAATAAGTTAGACAGTCCTCGATGACGCACTGACTTTCTTGGGTTATCCTGGGTGGCTAACCCTCCGGGGTTAAAAATCCGAACGAAATCTTATCTTATCTTACCAACTACCTTGTCTCTTCCTATTCACGTACACAACCACAAACTTTCACTAATCATCACAAATTATCTCCATCTCTTACCATCAAGACACAAAGTCGTACAATAAAAAAATGTTAGGTAGTCTTTAAAAAACTATTTTCTTACATTTCGCTTCTAACATATAATAAAAAGAGAAAATAGAGAGAAAAAAGAAGTGAACCTCACTTGCCGCAGTAACTTAACGATGACATTAATAACCCCAGAAAAATCCTACTACAATACATATACACAAAAAAAAAAAAAAAAAATACATAAGCCTTAAACTCTTACGGGATTCCACAACATTTACATATTTTTTTCTCCATTTTTCATTTACCAAAATGAAACAAACTTCCGCTTTTCACTTTTTTTTTTTTGCTGTGTATTTTCTATTTAGATATTTCCAACGATCTTCAATAAACAGTCTTTTATTTTCCCTACTAATACACAGACTTAGTACGACGACACACCGGGATGTTAGGAAGTATTTCTTCAGTCGTAGAGTCGTCGGGAAGTTTAACAATCTGGAGAGTGATGTAGTGGAGGCAGGATCCATACATAGCTTTAAGAAGAGGTACGATAAAGCTCATGGAGCAGGGAGAGAGTGGACCTAGTAGCGACCAGCGAAGAGGACGGGAAGCCAGGAGCTGTGACTCGGTCCCTGCAACCAAAAATATTCGTGAGGACTAAAAGGCGAGTACACAGATATCTGGAACCTTCTTGTACTCCAGACAGTCTGAGCACAAGACTCCGCAGTGTGAGCCAACATACTGGAGGTTCCAGGGTGCGACTCCTGATCAGCTTGTTTCATAACTCTCTCTTCAACCCCATCATCTCCTGCTTCACTTTATTAACAAGTATAACCAGTATATCACCAGCATATCACCAGCATATCGTCGCTGAGTGATCCCATCGTTCGGGTCGGACACAGCTTGAAGGGCTAGTTTGTGTTCTCTCTAGCTACTGTTCATCTGAACAACCTAGCAACACACACGACCGTATTAGCGATGAGCCACAACAGGCACAGTGTCTAGAGCCTATGAATCTTTGAGGGCCTTTGAAAAAATTTGTAAACTATAATTAAATTTACTCGAAAACGATAAAATAAAAATTCATTTATCTAAGGTATAAATTATTATTATTATTATTATTATTATTATTATTATTATTATTATTATTATTATTATTATTATTATTATTACATACATGATCCATAAATTTTGAAAATAATAATAACTAAACTAATAATAATAACAATAATAATAATAATAATAATAATAATAATAATAATAATAATAATAATAATAATAATAATAATAACAATAATAATAATAATAATAACACATGCATGATGTACATTAGAAATGCAATGTATTAGTTAGTTCAATCGGAGGAGGATGGGGGGCGGCCTATGAAGGGAAATATGCCTTAGGCCTAGGAATGCCTCAAAACGGCAGTGCAGACCCGTCAACCACCTTCCATCCCCCATCCACAGTTGACATATGGGATAGACAGGTGTCGTAGTGGGGAGAGATACAACCATACTGCTGCATCTGTCAGAGCCACCTGCACCATCACCAACAACCATACCAGTATTACCTTCACCACCACCACCACCATCATCACCACCACCACCATCACCACCACCACCACCACCACCACCACCACCACCACCACCACCACCACCACAATCACCACCACCACCACCACCTAGTTTGGCCTTAATTCAGATCGATCAGGAGACGTGTGCGGGGGCACGCGCGCACGATCGCGTCCACACCCGTGACCATATCGATCTAAATTGAGTTTTTGTGTCGGGTGTTGGTGAGAGAGGGATAGAACGAGATAGGGAGGAGAGGGGGAGACCGAGAGAGGGAGAAGAGGGAGAGAGGGAGGGGAGAGGGAAAGGGAGGGATTAAAGGAGAGAAAGAAGAGAAGGAGAGAGAGAGAGAGAGAGAGAGAGAGAGAGAGAGAGAGAGAGAGAGAGAGAGAGAGAGAGAGAGAGAGAGAGAGAGAGAGAGAGAGAGAGAGAATGAGAGAGGGAGTGAGGGAGGAAGCAAGAGGAATGGGAAGATAAAAGAGGGAGAAAGGAGAGGACGGTGGGGGAGTGGGGAGAGGCAGAGGGAGAGAAAGATTGTCATGGAAGAGGGGAGAGAGAAATGTGGGAGGGAGAGAAGATAGGAATGGGAAAAAATGGGAGTGAAAGAAGTGAGAGAGAAAGTAAGATGAGTGGGAGCAGAAGAGAGGGTAGGTAACGTACTGAGGCTCCAAACCCACCCGACCATTTGAGGGAAGACAGTGGGTTATGCAAGAGTTCCTTGGTCCTTCACTTTGGGGGAGAGAAGGCATCTTCACCAGGTAACATCGGTATGGCCTAAATCCTTATTAACCGATTTAATGCCACGTACCTGAATGTTCCCAGAGATCTAACACCTGAGTCGAATACCGTAAAGGAAGCCTGTGATCTGGAGGTATTATGAACAATTTCTAAGTTACTTCGGAAGCCTGAACATCTAATTGCTGGCTTCACCTGTGCTCAGGCTGAGGGTATCCTGGAACTAATATTTTTTTTATTGGTAAGCACCACCGGCTGGTGGGAGACGGCCGGTAAAAATTACATTTAGTAATTCATACAGGAGAAGGGGTTACTAGCCCCTTGCTCTCGGCATTTTAGTCGCTTCTTCGACATGCATAGCTGACGGAGGAAGAATTCTTCTTCACTACCCCATGCACCAGTCACTTAATAACAGGTGGCATTCCACTGTTGTTAAGACAGTTAAATGGATAACTGTTTAAAGGGACTTAAACAGTAACTATCTGAGAGAAATCCTTGCAGTTCAGTTTGTGGGTTCCAGTTTGTGTTCCAGCGCTAGAATTTTTATCGCATTACATTTCATTTACCGTAATTGTAGTACGTTATAACTGCTTAATTATTGTTGATAGAGGACAATGAACCTTAAAAAACCTAACCTAACCAAATCTAACTTTACTTAACCTAACCCAACCTAATCTTACCTAACCTAACCTAACCTAACCTAACCTAATCTAACTTTACTTAACCTAACCTAACCTAATCTTACCTAACCTAACCTAACCTAATCTAGCCTAACCTAAGCTAACCTAATCTTACCTAACCTAACCTAACCTAATCTTACCTAACCTAACGTAACCTAACCTAATCTTACCAAATCTTACCTAACCTAACCTAACCTAATCTAACTTTACCTAACCTAACCTAACCTAACCTAACCTAACCTAACCTAACCTAACCTAACCTAACCTAACCTAACCTAACCTAACCTAACCTAACCTAATCTTACCTAATCTAACTTAAACTAACCTAAACTAACCTAACCTAAAAAAATTGTAAATCGAGAAATTTGTTGTAAATCGTATGTGATAAATCCAAACAGAATTTACGAGGATGCGATGCAAACCACGCCTGGCAGCAAAGTTGCAATTGATGCGGAAAGACATCTTATTTTTCTGGAGAGTGGAATTAGTAAAGAATCTTCCAGTTTCTGGGCTTCTCCCTCTATCCTGTTATGAGGATAGGTTCAAACTAGAGGCTGGTGAATAAGGTAACTCCACCTGATGACAGCCCTCTTCCACATTTGTGTAATGTGTTGGATTTCTTCGGCAGTGCCATCTATGTGACCAAGCTCGCTTGGGTTGATACCAAATACTCTTAAATGACAGAGCCAAAGAAATCTCTGTACTTATTGTACCAGGGAGGAGCTAATAATATTGTGCTATACTATTTGGGACAAGCAATGTTCCAGCCACATTATGAGTCCTTATTCACGCTGTTACGAAAACGTTGGATAGAGTTGAGGCCTGGTTGAGTGAATCACTAGTGGGTCCCAGCCACGTATGACCATGTTTTCAACTACTTCATCTCACCATTATGAAAAGGTTCTCTCCTCATGTCTCCGAAAAAGTTGGTATAGAGGTAAAACGTCTCTCAGTTAAGATATCCATGTACCTTATTCATCAACTTGTTGCTGTTATATCTTTGCTTTAATGATACATGTCAGATAGGCTAATTTAGGCTAGCTTAAATTAATTTGCACTGCATTAGAGTAGGGTTGACTAGGTAAGGCTTGTTTAATTTAAGTCATATAACCGCAATTAACTAATTTTTGCGGATTATGTAAAATATACCTCACCTGTTGTGTGGTTGTATCAGCCACGGGTAATCCCAGTGTAGACCAGGTAGGATCCTCAAGCTTGTAACTCGACCCTGTGGTGGCGTCAGCGATGCATTCCAGCAACCTTGAGTTCTGATAAATGGTTTAAAAAACCGACAAGTTGAAGATTGAGACACTTATGCAACATATGGGAATCTTTATTCAGGAAACGTTTCGCCACACAGTGGCTTCATCAGTCCAATACAAAGCAGAGGGTGTAAGGAGAGGAGGAGCTTGAGGTAATCAGTCCCTCAGCCTGGAGTCGATGTGTTCAGTCCATCAATCTTGTAGAATGTACAGCATAGGGCCGTAGACGTGGCTTATATACTGTAGTGAGGTGAGGTGAAGCAGGAGGAGGCGGGGTCATAGTGGTACCTCAAACTCCTCCTCTCCTTACACCCTCTGCTTTGTATTGGACTGATGAAGCCACTGTGTGGCGAAGCGTTTTCTGAATAAAGATTCCCATATGTTGCATAAGTGTCTCAATCTTCAACTTGTCGGTTTTTCAAACCATTCATCACAACTGTCAGACACTGCAGCATCATGGGATCTTGTTACAAAGAATTCTTCAACACTTGTCCAACCTTTGGACGAAGACCTACTTCGAGTAGTGGATGGTACCACTATGACCTCGCCTTCTCCTGCTTCACCTTACCTGACTACAGTATATAAGCCACGTCTACGGCCCTATGCTGTACATTCTACAAGATTGATGGACTGAACACATCGACTCCAGGCTGAGGGACTGATTACCTCAAACTCCTCCTCTCCTTACACCCTCTGCTTTGTATTGGACTGATGAAGCCACTGTGTGGCGAAACGTTTCCTGAATAAAGATTCCCATATGTTGCATAAGTGTCTCAATCTTCAACCTTGAGTTTCTACGTGATCTTGTGCCAACTGGTGACAAGCAGCGACAAATACAGCTAGGGACTGATTACCCCGAACTCTTCATCTTCCACCGTTCTTCTCCGTACTAGACTGATCAATCCACTGGCTGGCGAAACGTTTTGACAGTAAAGCTACCTAAGTTCTGCACACGTATCTCAGTTATCAAGATTACATATATAATCCTTCTTTAGCCACATGCACTAGAAGGTAGCGGAAAGGAGGATAAGAAGGAAGAAGAAAGAAGAGCGAGAAATAGAGGAGCGTTAGATTAGTAGAGGGAAGAGGGGAGTGGAAGAGAGGGAAGCGGGCAGAAGGGCAAGGAAGATAGGAGAGAGGGTGTAGGGAAGAGAGGGGAGAGTGAATAAGGGAGAGAGGGAGAGGGGTGGAAAGAGGGGAGATATAGCCTTTACGCTAACCTCCCCTGACAACACCAATTGCTAGATGTATGGAAAGGCCAGGGAAGGAGAGACAGAGAAAGAGAGAAAGAAAGAGAGAGAGAGAGAGAGAGAGAGAGAGAGAGAGAGAGAGAGAGAGAGAGAGAGAGAGAGAGAGAGAGAGAGAGAGAGAGAGAGAGAAAGGAGAGAGAGAGAGAGGACAACATGAGTCTGGACCACTGCTATCTTCTCACCCAACGTGAAAATCTCCCGCCCCCTGCACCTGCCTGCTGTCTGGAACCTCTGTTACCCCCCTGGCCCCCCTCTCCCTCTGGTTGGCTGCCTGTCTGTGTTGCTGACTCTGCTTATGTCCACGTCTGTCTGTTCCTGTCTTTATATTTGCCCCTGGACGTGTTTACGTCCTTTTACGTCTAGTTCTGTTGTCTGTGTTTATGTCTTTGCTGATGGTCTGTTGTCTGTGTTCCTGTGTCTGTTTACAGAGCACTGTTGTCTCTTTTTAGGGCCTGTTTATGGCCCTGGTGTCTGTTTCAGGGCCTGTTTATGGTCCTGTTGTCTGTTTCAGGACCTGTTTATGACTCTGTTTATGTTTCAGGGCCCATTTATGGCCCTGGTGTCTGTTTCAGGGCCTGTTCATAGCCCTGTTGTCTGTGTATTGTTTCTGGTCCTGCTATATGTTTTATTCCATGTTTAGAATTCTGTTGTCCTTGTTTCTTTCCCTGTTTAAGGTTCTGTTTCTGTCCATTTTTATTTCCCTCTTGTCTGCATTTCTGTCCCTCCCTGTTGTTTTGTTTCTGCCTTTGTTGTCTTTGTTTCTGTCAGTGTTTATGTTTTTGTTGTATTTGTTTCTGTCAGTGTTTATATTTTTGTTATTTGTGTTTCTGGAATTCTTCAGTTCTTTGTTTTATCTAACACTATGTTGTTGTGTATCCGTCTTCCTGTCTTTCTGTATATCTGTCCCTGTACTTTCTCTCTCCCTTCCTCTCTCTCTCTGTCTCTCTCTCTCTCTCTCTCTCTCTCTCTCTCTCTCTCTCTCTCTCTCTCTCTCTCTCTCTCTCTCTCTCTCTCTCTCTCTCTCTCTCTCTCTCTCTCTCTCTCTCTCTCTCTCTCTCTCTCTCTCTTCCTCTTTCTCTCTCCCACACACCTACTTCCTCCATATCTTCCACCTTTCCCATTTATCCCTTCCACTCTCTTCCTCCCCCTTCCTGTCTCACCGTCCGTTCCTTCCTCGTCGTTCCTCCCTTCCTCGTTCCTTCTATTCATCACGCTCTCCTATTGCCTTCCATCCTATCACCATTTCTCCCTCTGCTACAGCCCTTTTTCATCTCTCCATTCTTCTTTCTCTCTCTCTCTCTCTTTCTCCCTTTTCCTAAATCTTTGCTTTCATTTCTTTATATTTCACATGCTCTCATTCGCACTCCCTTAATTTCTCCCTTTCTTCCTCTCTCTCCCTTCCCCTCTCCATTCTCTTTACAATTTCTCTTTCACCCTTATGCTACGCTGGCGTCCGCAGTCTCCCTCAAAGTACAGTAAGATTCTCCTTCCCTCAGAAGCAGAGAGGAAATACAGCAGACACAAGGGATGAGGACCCTGTGAATACAGCAGACACAGGGGATAAGGACAATGTGAATGCAGCAGACACAGGGGATGAGGACCCTGTGAATGCAGCAGACACAGGGGATGAGGACCCTGTGAATGCAGCAGACACAAGGGATGAGGACCCTGTGAATGCAGCAGACACAGGGGATGGGGACCCTGTGAATGCAGCAGACACAGGGGATGAGGACCCTGTGAATGCAACAGACATAGGGGATGAGGACCCTGTGAATGCAGCAGACACAGGGGATGGGACCCTGTGAATGCAGCAGACACAGGGGATGAGGACCCTGTGAATGCAACAGACACAGGGGATGAGGACCCTGTGAATGCAGCAGACACAGGGGATGAGGACCCTGTGAATGCAGCAGACACAAGGGATGAGGACCCTGTGAATACAGCAGACACAGGGGATGAGGACCCTGTGAATGCAGCAGACACAGGGGATGAGGACCCTGTGAATGCAGCAGACACAGGGGATGAGGACCCTGTGAATGCAGCAGACACAAGGGATGAGGACCCTGTGAATGCAGCAGACACAGGGGATGGGGACCCTGTGAATGCAGCAGACACAGGGGATGAGGACCCTGTGAATGCAACAGACATAGGGGATGAGGACCCTGTGAATGCAGCAGACACAGGGGATGAGGACCCTGTGAATGCAACAGACATAGGGGATGAGGACCCTGTGAATGCAGCAGACACAGGGGATGGGACCCTGTGAATGCAGCAGACACAGGGGATGAGGACCCTGTGAATGCAACAGACACAGGGGATGAGGACCCTGTGAATGCAGAAGACACACACACACACACACACACACACACACACACACACACACACACACACACACACACACACACACACACACACATACACACACACACACACACACACATATATATATATATATATATATATATATATATATATATATATATATATATATATATATATATATATATATATATATATATATAAACTCCTTGGTTTCTTGGTATATCTATTATTATTATATCTCTTGTAGCTATATAGTCTATGAAATGAACTGTTAGATAAGTAATGTTCAACTGTTCATGAAAATGTCCCGTAGCTCGATCGCTAGAGCACTCACCTCACACACTGAGGTCCGGAGTTCGAATCTCCTCCGGTACGGCTGGAAAACATTAGGGACGTGTTTCCATAACACACCTGCTGCCCCTGTTCACTCATCAGTAAAATGGATACTTGGGAGTTAGTCGACTGGTGTAGGTCGCATCCTGGGACAAAACTGACCGAATTTGCCCGAAATGTTCAACGAAACAAGGGGCTTTCTATATAGAAGTATGTCATTGATGTCAGCTAGGCCTGTATACCATGTACATGTACTTGTGGTAAAGATATTATATTTATTATTATTATTAAACAGAGGAATGGACGGGTACTGGAACAGTGTTCTGTTCGAGTGGCGGCTCCAGTGCTCTACCTTCAGCAAGAGGTGTTGGCTGTGTCACACCATTTATCATAGCGCGTGAATTTCGCTGACGACAATGCAATTTCAAAAGCTTTAAAACAAGGCCGTCACTGTGGTTTATTTTATCTTCCTTTGCTTTATGTTTTTGCTCTATCTACTAGAGATTTCTGTGAAAGGTTTTATGTGACACTCTGAAGGTGACTCGCATACGAGCAGCAGAATACGTACCTCATAATGATCTGTAAGAATCCTCCTCTTTATATCTTTCAACAAAGAGACAAAAAATGCATGTATTTTTTCCAATTACGTGAACACTTTTGCAGGCGTTTCGCGCAATAAACTACCATTAAACGTTCGCTTTTATTTATTTTTTCACTTTGAAAGAGGAATGGACGATATGCATCAATTGAAGTCACCCGCTGTATACTTTGAAAATGAGTCCCGGTTCTCGATGATGCTGGTATTCCTGACTCACGTCATTGAATCTTGACACTAGTGACACCCAGTTTTTATGGGGAATTGTTTTTATTGCATCCATGTGATACATTCATATGCTGAGATGATGTCTGTCATGATGATAGAAGTATTGCTTTACCGTCCTGTAAAAACTTGACTCTCTCCCTCGTGAAAATAACGATCTGAGGAAGAGGAATCATGCAGACTCACCTCACCAGGAACGCTGTAGTGTCGAGGATGCTGTAGTCTCTCAACGAAGACTTGACCAGTGATTTATTAAATAGTCCTGAAAGCTCACTCTTACTGCCTGAAATAACTTATTTTTACAGGATTGTGATGCCATTCGGGTGAACGGTAAATAAATGAGGCTGAAGCTGATGTCTTGTTAGGTAAGAGATACGTAAGAAATATCATGAATTGCCATTTAGAGGTGATTTTGAGCACGGACTTTTCCAAGAAAGACGGTGTATGTGTTTCCGTAAGGCAGTAAAATGTTGATCACAAATAAGAAATACCGAGGGTAGTCATTGCAAGAAAGTTGCAGAGTTCATTAAGAGAATATTCTTAAAGAAATGCACTGATGATTAAATATAGTGGGCAAGGTGACTCGCATTTCGGCGGTGCTGTCTTCGGCTCACAGTCGAAGGATTTGGGTGGAGACAATAGACATGTTTCCTGAAACTTAAAACCCCTGTTCACCTAGCAGTGAGTGGGCACCTAAGTACTGGGCGACTGTTGTGGGTTGCATCCTGGGTTGGTGACAGTATACTTGTACCTTAAATAGAGCTGCACTTTGAAAAGAGCTGAGGTAGGAAAACAGCTCTTCCCCTGAAAATTCAACCCACCTATATGACTCTAAATCTAATGTAGACTTTTTGTTAACTAATATCCCTCATGATGATGTTCTCACTCTCTTCAAAGACATCACTGAGGGACTACTAAAGCTCCTGATTCCTACTGATGTCTTTGTATGGAAACTACCATCTGATTTTTTTCCTATCACCATGGGCTCTCCTGTATCCCCTGTACCTACTAGCCTTTAATGCAATGTTTTGAAACAGTTATGCTTCCCATATAAGTTTTTCTCTTTGGTTTTATTACACAGATTATCTGATAGTGCTCTGGCCTCCCTACTCGACTCTTGCAGTTATTCATTCTTGTTCTTATGAATCTTATTTTTTCTATCATGTTTAACTGACTGGGTATCTAAGTCCCTACTTCATTTCTATCATGTTCAATGCAAGGAATTCGGAAGAGCAGGCGAGATATACACAAACACTGATCTCTGGCTGACGGAGACTCGAACCTACGAACCTTAGAACAAGGTACGCAGTGCTATGCCAATCTACCCACACTGGACAATACCTTGGAGTGTAGCTTGCTCTACACGTTGATCCAAGGCAGCCTGCTCTTGCGAATTCCTTGCATCGTTAAAATCTCTAGTAAGGTTGATGCATGCAGGGGATAAGATGAAAAGCTGTAAGCCTTCTTTCTCCCTGAAAGCTGGCTGCCTTGGATCAACGTGTAGCGCAAACTACACGCCAAGGTATTGTCCAGTGTGGGTAGATTGGTATAGCACTGCGTACCTTGTTCTAAGGTTCGTAGGTTCGAGTCTCCTTCAGCCAGAGATCAGTGTTTCTATCATGTTCAAGTATAACCCTCCATGACGGATTTTCCTCTCCTTACTTGAGGTCTTTGTACAGTCTCATATTCACTGATAACTTTCCCAGCTGTGTACAGTCTGTTAAGATTATCGCTCTTCTTTATATTTTCTTCTGTACCCTCCACAATGCTTACCTTTTTCTTCATTTTCTCTGCTAGTTTGCCTTTTTTTTTAATAAGGTCTTAATAAAAACAGAAGATTGTTCCTGTGAGCGTTACTTTAAAACGCAGAATATCTTGCTTGGTTATGTTGCTTTATTTTGGTGTATATCCAGTACAATTTTATTGGTAATCTAGATCGTTCGCTTTTTTTTATTACGAACATAAATAAAATAAAATTTTATTTGATTTCGATTTCTCTTTTCAATTGTCAACTTTTCTAAAATTATCTCTTCTTCTTCCTCTTCCCTTATATATACATGTTCCTTACTGGTTTATGGTTCCGCGGATCATCACCCTCGTGGCCCTGGTCTCTGGCAGCGCTTACTTCCTACAGGTCAACGTGGGCACCACATCCTCATGGGTATTATAGACTGTCTGCTACCTTACTAGTGTTAAGCATCCGCTCTTAAGCATCCAATAGCTTACTAGTGCAAAATATCCACGTTTAAGCATTCACTAGTTCACCAGTTTACTATATCCATTCTTAAGCATCCACCAGTTCACCAATGCCCAAATGTTCGCTGGCTCACCCATGCTTAAATATTCACCGGTGTAGTGAAACAAGTTCTTCAACTCTATCACCAAATCAAAGATAAGCAGAGACTGTGTGGATTATGATGGTGATCATCGCGCGGCAGTGTGTTCGTCCATACGGATTGTTTATACTTTTTGTTGCCAGTTGGGCCTTCTGCTAGGCTGGATGAGAAATGTCAAGATGAAGATACAACTTCCAGAATAAGTTTTCATTGGGACAACGTTGGTTCTGCCTAGAGCTTCGTCAGGTTATAAGGTTTATCAAGTCATGATTTCAAGCTCTACTCTGAGCGAAGCTTTGTCCCAGTAGAAGCTTATTATATATTTTGTGTCGTTTGTCTTCAGTGTGCTTTGCTTACTTCTCGAACATTGACTTTCCTATCCTCCTTTCTACACTTTCCATACCTGTTCCTTAGCTTTTCCTGCTGCATTATTTTTTCCACCGTATACGCCAGCACAATTGTTTCCTTCTCTGACCATTCTCTTTCATAGCTTACACTTTTACCGCTAACACTTAATATTCGCTGCAGTGTGGCTACCCTTGTCTGCTGGTGAGCTGCTCCCGCTCTCTGTCTGCTTCTGTCTCTTTTGTTGAAACATTCATCGGGGAAATAATAATCTGATGCGTGTGTTAATTATGAGATGACCCACCCAAGGCTGCCTTTGCCTTCCCCTTTGAGAGATAAGCAAAAAAGTGACCACTGGCATGTGCTGGGGACCCTGTTGTTTAGGGCACTCTTGTGAGGGGTTATCCAGGACACATGCAAAAACAAGAGTGGCTGTTGACTCTGTGGCAGGCCACGGCAGCTGTGATGGCTGGCCCACCGGTGCTGAACTCTGTGGCAGGCAACGGCAGCTGTGATGGCTGGCCCACCGGTGCTGAACTCTGTGGCAGGCAACGGCAGCTGTGACATCTGGCTCATCGGACTCAGTCGCAGGCATGACAGCTGCATTAAAGTTGCTGGTCTTGATGGATCCCCAAGGCAGGTGTAACAACTCTTTCACCGGTGCTGGACACAGTAGCAGGCCACGGCAGGTGTAACAGCTGACTCACCGGTGCTGGACTCTTTCATGAGAATAAACTGTATTCCCAACTTGGTAGGCTGTGAGAATGATACTGCCTCTAGCATGAAATATTCTCCACACTGACAAATTATGGCAACGTCCACAAACTGATACAAACAAGACAGAGTCCACGAAGCAGGTCAGTTACTGGAGACCCAACTGATCTCAACAATGACACTGTCCAAACCAAAGTATGATGGAGCCAAGTCCCGCACTGGCCCAAAATATGAGAGATCCCAAAACTCTCTAAAACGAGACTGAGTCAAAGATGTGTGTGTGAGAGTGATAACCTGTGTGATATAGAGAAGACACAGGTTATCACTCCATGCTAGTCCCTGGCTGACTCACCCCTGGCACGCAAGAAGGGGAATGGGAGGAGAGGGGATGAAGGAAGACACACCTCAAAACCAAATCCATTGCAATACTGACGTAATCTCCCCCTGAGAAAAACTGCTAGTGCCCAGGTAGTTTAAGCATCCCCTGCTAAAATCCTGTCCATGTTACATTACATTACAGTGTGTGTGCGTGTGTGTATGCGTTGGGTAGTGAGTGTTGGGCAGGTGTTGGGTGTTGGGCAGCTGTTGGGTTGTGTGTAGCTGTTGGTTGGTGAGCGGCTTTTAGGTGGTGGGCAGGTATTGGGTGGTGGGCATCTGTTGGGTGGTGGGCAGTTTTTAGGGTGGGTAAGTGTTCGGTGGTGGGCACTTGTTAGGTGGTAGGCAGCTGTTGGACGGTAAGCAGCTGTTGGGTGGTGGGCACTTCTTGGTTGGTGGGTAGCTTTTAGGTGGTGGCCAGCTGTTGGGTGGTGGCCAGCTGTTGGGTGGTGAGCAGCTGTTGGGTGGTATGCAAGTGTTGTGTGGTGAATGGCTGGACATTTAATAACCCAATGTGTACTAAATGTCGAGGTCCATAATGGCTCTTGAATCCATCTCCTCATTCTTTGCACATAACATAGGTCTAAAATACGTTCTGAATGAAGTCCCGGGGATCAATTCTATGTCTGAATATTGACAGAAAAGCTAACAAGTCCACCCGGGGTTCTAGAGGATGTCTCGTGACTTCATGAAGAAGATATAATGTTGGTAGAATTACCGACAATACGAACCACTGCGACTCACTAGCCGTGAGTTCAATACCACCCCGTACCGTGGTTTGTTCGTCATCGTGTCATTACGATTTCCTGAGCCACGCTACCTAACATGTTAGGTGGAAGGACACATGTGCATCTAATGCGACATTTTCTTGTGACGATATTTCGCAACCGCTGGTGATGCCCATGTGTCTCATTCATCATATCCTTTAAGTTGGGTCTCGATGCTAGGTGCTGTTTTTGTCCTGGTTGTTTGCTGTATGTCTCGTGAGTGAACCTGGAAATACCCTGTTCACTCTGGCTTCAGATATCATGATATCCACAAGCGAGAATAATCAAGTCTTCCCAACCTGACGTAAGAATATCAAGTCCACAAACACTGGGTAGACTGTCGTCATCCCTGTACATACAATGACACTGCCTCTAGCATGAAATATTCTCCACAGTGACACAAATTATGGCAATGTCCACAAACTGGCACAAAGAAGACAGAGTCCACGAAGCAGGTCAGTTACTGGAGACCCAACTGAATCCAAAAATGACACTGTCCAAACCAAAGTATGATGGAGCCAAGTCCGACATTGGCCCAAAATATGAGAGTTCCCAAAACTCTCTAAAACGAGACTGAGTCAAAGGTGTGTGTGAGAGTGATAACCTGTGTGATATAGAGAAGACACAGGTTATCATTCCATAAATAACAAAAAGGCACAATACCGTGACTGGAACAATACACAAATAACCTGCAAATAGGAGAGAGGAGCTTACAACGACGTTTCGGTCCGACTTGGACCATTTACGAAGTCACACTAACAGAAAGGAGAGGAGGGAGTATATATAGACCAGCAGACAGGGACGGGACAAGAGATGTAGTACGAAAGGAAGCAGAGAGGTAGTGGTAGATGTAGTAGAAGTAGTAGTAGTAGTAGTAGTGGTAGTAGTGGAGTCAGTCAAAGACTAAGAAAGAAGAGCACTGCAAGGGAGCTAGGGGCCTATTCCTACTAATTCTTCTACCTCTATCACTGCCTCTACTTCCTTTCCTACTACATCTCTCGTCCCGTCCCTATCTGCTGGCCTAAGTATACTCCCTCCTTCTCTCCTTTCTGTTAGTGTGACTTAGTAAATGATCCAAGTCGGACCGAACCGTCATCGTAAGCTCCTCTCTCTCCTATGCGCCGGTTATTTGTGTATTATCACTCCATGCTAGTTCCTGGCTGACTCACCTCTGTCAGGCGAGAAGGGGAGGATGGGGGGAGGAGGATGAAGGAAGATCCACACCTCAGAACCGGATCCATCGCAATAATGTTGACATAATCGCCCCGTGAGAAAAACTGCTAGTGCCCAGGTAGTTTAAGCCTCCCCTGCTAATATCCTGTCCATGAAAGCAAATCACTCGGCAGGAGATGCAACATTCCCTCATTGAAAAGCAGGGACTCCACGAGTACACGGAGAGACAGCACAAGTAGGGGCTGAAGACTGTTCAACTGCCTCCCACCATACATAAGGGGGATTACCAATAGACCCCTGGCTATCTTTAGGTTCCTGGACAGGTTCCTGATCAGCCGGGCTGTGGTTCGTACGTCAGTATGCGTGCGGCCAGCAGCAACAACCTGGTTGACCAGACCCTGATCCACCACAAGGCCTGGTCTCAGACCGAGCCGCGGGGGCGTTGACCCCTGAAACCCTCTCCAGGTATACTCCAGGTATGCTTCATTAGTACATTCTATACATAACATTTACTAATGAGAGGATGATGATAATAATGATAATGATAATAAGGAGAGGATAACGATAATAATGATAATACTTATAGTAATCGTAAACGTAAACAAATCCGATAATATTATGCCAGCTGCTGATAACACTGGCATATATATATATATATATATATATATATATATATATATATATATATATATATATATATATATATATATATATATATATATATATATATATATATATATATATATATATATATATATACAGTTTTGTACTTTAGCTCATTCTATCACATTTTAGCATGTATAAATACAGATATGAAATTCACATACGTGAGAGTACAAATGCAAGAAATATAAAATTCCTGTACTTTAATCCTGAGTACAGTCAACACATGTACAAGTCAATGTATTATGTACATGACAGTCAGCTGTTGGGTGGTGGCAGCTGTAAGGTAGTGGACACCAGTAGGATGGTGGGCAGCTGTAGGATGGTGGACAGCTGAAGAGTGTTGGGCAGCTGTACGGTGGTGGGCAGCTGTAGGATGGTGGACACCAGTAGGATGGTGGGCAGCTGTAGGATGGTGAACAGCTGTAGGATGACTGGCAGCTGTAGGATGGTGAGCAGCTGTAGGGTGGTAGACAGCTGTAGGGTGGTGGTCAGCTGTAGGATGGTGGGCAGATGTAAGATGACTGGCAGCTAAAGGATGGTGAGCAGGTGTAGGGTGGTAGACAGTTGTAGGGTGGTGGGCAGCTGTAGGATGGTAAGCAGCTGTAGGATGGTAGACAGTTGTAGGATGATAGACAGCTGTAGGATGGTAAGCAGCTGTAGAGTGGTAGACAGTTGTAGGGTGGTGGGCAGCTGTAGAGTGGTGGGCAGGTGGTGGGGTCAGCTGCCTGGTGGGGCGAGAATGACAAAGAGAGGGGACGGGAGACGCCCCACTGCCCTCTGTGACAGTTGGCCACACACACGCGACCATAAACACACACACACACACACACACACACACACACACACACACACACACACACACACACACACACACACACACACACACACACACACACACACACACACACATACCAAACTTTAAAAACATATTTTAAATGAGGTATTTGAAGAAAATTACTCAGTGTGAAGGAGAGACAAGAGTACAGAAGAAAGGAGGAGCTTTGGCAATATTGCAAATGAATCTTTTAAAATTCTGCAAATTGAAATCCGAAATGCTAAAAATGTTGAAATTTTGGAGTTAAAATTTTAGGCTAATTAAGAGTACGAAATGAAGATATATATATATATATATATATATATATATATATATATATATATATATATATATATATATATATATATATATATATATATATATATATATATATATATATATATATATATATATATATATATATATATATATATATATATATATATATATATATATATATATATATATATATATATATATATTGATGAATGGCTAAAGCAAGAATGCAAGCATTGTTACATGCAATATTTTCTTATCTGTAGGACAGACAGTATATACTGTTCTCAGGTATGATGTTCTTGGTAGTGTATACTACCTGTGTGTGGATGGTAGTGTACATTACCGCTGGAAACTAAGGTATTCCCACAGGAAGCAGCAGCTGACGTCATGTGTGGTGACCTTGGTTGCTGGAATGCTTGGCTTACCAGACGCTCTCCGAAGAATTCACTAACCACCTGTTGTTGTTGTTAAATTCACTAACCACCTGTTGTTGTTAAATTCACTAACCACCTGTTGTTGTTAAATTCACTAACCACCTGTTGTTGTTGAATTCACTAACTACCTGTTGTTATTGTTGAATTCACTAACCACCTGTTGTTGTTAAATTCATTAACCACCTGTTGTTGTTGAATTCACTAACCACCTGTTGATATTGTTGAATTCACTAACCACCTGTAGTTGTTAAATTCTTTAACCACCTGTTGTTGTTGTTGAATTCACTAACCACCTGTTGTTATTGCTGAATTCACTAACCACCTGTATTTGTTAAATTCATTAACCACCTGTTGTTGTTGTTGAATTCACTAACCACCTGTTGTTATTGTTGAATTCACTAACCACCTGTTGTTGTTAAATTCATTAACCACCTGTTGTTGTTGAATTCACTAACCACCTGTTGTTATTGTTGAATTCACTAACCACCTGTTGTTGTTAAATTCATTAACCACCTGTTGTTGTTAAATTCACTAACCACCTGTCGTTATTGTTGAATTCACTAACCACCTGTTGCTTCTGTAAAATTCACTAAGCAACTGTTGTTAGTGCTGTTGTATTGGCAGCCTGAGTGATGGTACCACCTTGCGGAACTCACCACACATATTCGTCAATCTCTAACATGGTATACCTGGAGAGTATACCTGGAGAGTATACCTGTAGAGTATACCTGGAGTGGGTTTCGGGGGTCAACGCCCCCTTGGACCGGTCTGTGACCTAGTAATCAACTGATGATTAATGTTTTGTGATATTTTTAGTTCATAATTTGGTTGAAAGGTGAAAGAGGAAGATTCCTGTGACATTTCTCACTCTCTAGCTGTATGTATCGATCCAAATAATATTCTACTACGTAAGTTTTCTCTTAGATAGTAAAGCAAGCTTTTGTTGGGGCAAGTTTCTCGCTTTGTATTGGACTTTCATTCAGTCATTACTTGATAACTCTTTAGCAGAGCAAAACATTGACTCAGTAACAGCTTTTCATTATTACTAGTATGTTTATAATCATAACCATAATTTTTAAAGTTAGCAGAATTACCGACAATATGTTAGATAAAAGGTCACAAGTGCAACTAATGTGACATTTTATTGTGGCAACGTTTCGCTCTCCAGGAGCTTTATCAGCCCGGCTGATCATGTATTGACTTTATGTGCCTGTCCAGCGCCTTCTTGAAGATAGCCAGGGGTGTTGAAGACAGCCAGGTGTTGAAGACAGCCAGGGGTGTTGAAGACAGCCAGGTGTTGAAGACAGCCAGGGTTGTTGAAGACAGCCAGGGTTGTTGAAGACAGCCAGGGGTGTTGAAGACAGCCAGGGGTGTTGAAGACAGCCAGGGGTGTTGAAGACAGCCAGGGTTGTTGAAGACAGCCAGGGTTGTTGAAGACAGCCAGGGTTGTTGAAGACAGCCAGGGGTGTTGAAGACAGCCAGGGGTGTTGAAGACAACCAGGTGTTGAAGACAGCCAGGTTTGTTGAAGACAGCCAGGGTTGTTGAGGACAGCCAGGGGTGTTGAAGACAGCCAGGGGTGTTGAAAACAGCCAGGGGTGTTGAAGACAGCCAGGGTTGTTGAAGACGGCCAGGGGTGTTGAAGACAGCCAGGATTGTTGAAGACAGCCAGGGGTGTTGAAGACAACCAGGTGTTGAAGACAGCCAGGGTTGTTGAAGACAGCCAGGGTTGTTGAAGACAGCCAGGGGTGTTGAAGACAGCCAGGGGTGTTGAAGACAACCAGGGTTGTTGAAGACAGCCAGGGGTGTTGAAGACAGCCAGGGTTGTTGAAGACAGCCAGGGGTGTTGAAGACAGCCAGGGGTGTTGAAGACAGCCAGGGTTGTTGAAGACAGCCAGGGGTGTTGAAGACAGCCAGGGTTGTTGAAGACAGCCAGGGGTGTTGAAGACAACCAGGTGTTGAAGACAGCCAGGGTTGTTGAAGACAGCCAGGGTTGTTGAAGACAGCCAGGGGTGTTGAAGACAGCCAGGGGTGTTGAAGACAACCAGGGTTGTTGAAGACAGCCAGGGGTGTTGAAGACAGCCAGGGTTGTTGAAGACAGCCAGGGGTGTTGAAGACAGCCAGGGGTGTTGAAGACAACCAGGTGTTGAAGACAGCCAGGGGTGTTGAAGACAGCCAGGCTTGTTGAAGACAGCCAGGGGTGTTGAAGACAACCAGGTGTTGAAGACAACCAGGGTTGTTGAAGACAGCCAGGGTTGTTGAAGACAGCCAGGGTTGTTGAAGACAGCCAGGGGTGTTGAAGACAGCCAGGGTTGTTGAAGACAGCCAGGGGTGTTGAAGACAGCCAGGGTTGTTGAAGACAGCCAGGGGTGTTGAAGACAACCAGGTGTTGAAGACAACCAGGGTTGTTGAAGACAGCCAGGGTTGTTGAAGACAGCCAGGGTTGTTGAAGACAGCCAGGGGTGTTGAAGACAGCCAGGGGTGTTGAAGACAACCAGGTGTTGAAGACAGCCAGGGGTGTTGAAGACAGCCAGGGTTGTTGAAGACAGCCAGGGGTGTTGAAGACAGCCAGGGGTGTTGAAGACAGCCAGGGTTGTTGAAGACAGCCAGGGTTGTTGAAGACAGCCAGGGGTGTTGAAGACAACCAGGTGTTGAAGACAGCCAGGGGTGTTGAAGACAGCCAGGGTTGTTGAAGACAGCCAGGGGTGTTGAAGACAACCAAGTGTTGAAGACAGCCAGGTGTTGAAGACAGCCAGGGTTGTTGAAGACAGCCAGGGGTGTTGAAGACAGCCAGGGGTGTTGAAGACAACCAGGTGTTGAAGACAGCCAGGTGTTGAAGACAGCCAGGGGTGTTGAAGACAGCCAGGGGTGTTGAAGACAACCAGGGGTGTTGAGGACAGCCAGGGGTGTTGAAGACCGCCAGGGGTGTTAAAGACAGCCAGGGGTGTTGAGGACAGCCAGGGGTGTTGAAAACAGCCAGGGGTGTTGAAGACAGCCAGGGGTGTTGAAGACAGCCAGGGGTGTTAAAGACAGCCAGGGGTGTTGAAGACAGCCAGGGGTGTTGAAGACAGCCAGGGGTGTTGAAGACAGTCAGGGGTGTTGAAGACAACCAGAAGTCTTGAGGACAGCCAGGGGTGTTGAACACAGCCAGGGGTGTTGAAGACAGTCAGGGGTGTTGAAGACAGTCAGGGGTGTTGAAGACAACCAGAAGTCTTGAAGACAGCCAGGGGTGTTGAACACAGCCAGGGGTGTTGAAGACAGTCAGGGGTGTTGAAGACAGTCAGGGGTGTTGAAGACAACCAGAAGTCTTGAGGACAGCCAGGGGTGTTGAACACAGCCAGGGGTGTTGAAGACAGTCAGGGGTCTTGAGGACAACCAGGAGTCTTGAGGACAGCCAGGGGTCTTGAAGATCGCCAAAGGTCTATTGGTAGAAGTACACTCACGAACTCGTTCGTATTTGTGACACTCAAGACTTAGTTTCTGGCCCTCACTCTTGATCTACCATTTTCCGGCCGATATCGATACCAATGATAATGAAAGTGGTGAGGGGGAGAGGTGAGTAAATGACACTCGTTAATAATGAAATGAACTGAATTTATTTTAAGAAGTAGGAAGATGGAAGAATTGAATAATTATAATGTTTATGTTCATAATAAAAGAAAAAGTTTTTTTGCACAATGGGTATTAAATAACATAGGGTTAAATATTTAATAACTTAATTTCTCTGAGATGATAATGTTATTATTCATTACTTTGGCCTGTTGTGTTAGTTACTGGTCGACAAAGGCACTTGTCAACAGTGTGTGTATATGTGTATATTTGTGTGTGTACTCAACTACGTGTGTGTATGTGTGTGTGTTTATGTTTGTGTGTGTATATATATATATATATATATATATATATATATATATATATATATATATATATATATATATATATATATATATATATATATATATATATATGTCGTGCCGAATATGTAAAACTGGTCAATTAGCAAGAACTCATTTAAAATTAAGTCCTTTCTTAAATTTTCTCTTATACGTTTAAAGATATATTTTTTTCATTAGTGTTGATGTAAAAAATTTTAATTTTGCACCAAAAGGAACTTAGAAAACTTACCTAACCTTATTATAACAAGAGCAATTTATTTTAGCCTAACCCAACTAAATATATTTTAGATTTGTTTATAGTAATTTAATACTAAACAAACACAGTGAAATATATTTTTTTCGTTAGGTTCAGAATGATTTTGGCGAAATTATTGCATACACAAATTTTCATTTGTCCTATATGGCAAGATGAACGTTGCTATTTAAGCCAAGATCGCAAGTTCTGCCTATTCGGCACGACATATATATATATATTTTTTTTTTTTTTTATTATCACACCGGCCGATTCCCACCAAGGCAGGGTGGCCCGAAAAAGAAAAACTTTCACCATCATTCACTCCATCACTGTCTTGCCAGAAGGGTGCTTTACACTACAGTTTTTAAACTGCAACATTAACACCCCTCCTTCAGAGTGCAGGCACTGTACTTCCCATCTCCAGGACTCAAGTCCGGCCTGCCGGTTTCCCTGAATCCCTTCATAAATGTTACTTTGCTCACACTCCAACAGCACGTCAAGTATTAAAAACCATTTGTCTCCATTCACTCCTATCAAACACGCTCACGCATGCCTGCTGGAAGTCCAAGCCCCTCGCACACAAAACCTCCTTTACCCCCTCCCTCCAACCCTTCCTAGGCCGACCCCTACCCCGCCTTCCTTCCACTACAGACTGATACACTCTTGAAGTCATTCTGTTTCGCTCCATTCTCTCTACATGTCCGAACCACCTCAACAACCCTTCCTCAGCCCTCTGGACAACAGTTTTGGTAATCCCGCACCTCCTCCTAACTTCCAAACTACGAATTCTCTGCATTATATTCACACCACACATTGCCCTCAGACATGACATCTCCACTGCCTCCAGCCTTCTCCTCGCTGCAACATTCATCACCCACGCTTCACACCCATATAAGAGCGTTGGTAAAACTATACTCTCATACATTCCCCTCTTTGCCTCCAAGGACAAAGTTCTTTGTCTCCACAGACTCCTAAGTGCACCACTCACTCTTTTTCCCTCATCAATTCTATGATTCACCTCATCTTTCATAGACCCATCCGCTGACACGTCCACTCCCAAATATCTGAATACGTTCACCTCCTCCATACTCTCTCCCTCCAATCTGATATTCAATCTTTCATCACCTAATCTTTTTGTTATCCTCATAACCTTACTCTTTCCTGTATTCACCTTTAATTTTCTTCTTTTGCACACCCTACCAAATTCATCCACCAATCTCTGCAACTTCTCTTCAGAATCTCCCAAGAGCACAGTGTCATCAGCAAAGAGCAGCTGTGACAACTCCCACTTTGTGTGTGATTCTTTATCTTTTAACTCCACGCCTCTTGCCAAGACCCTCGCATTTACTTCTCTTACAACCCCATCTATAAATATATTAAACAACCACGGTGACATCACACATCCTTGTCTAAGGCCTACTTTTACTGGGAAAAAAATTTCCCTCTTTCCTACATACTCTAACTTGAGCCTCACTATCCTCGTAAAAAACTCTTCACTGCTTTCAGTAACCTACCTCCGACACCATACACTTGCAACATCTGCCACATTGCCCCCCTATCCACCCTGTCATACGCCTTTTCCAAATCCATAAATGCCACAAAGACCTCTTTAGCCTTATCTAAATACTGTTCACTTATATGTTTCACTGTAAACACCTGGTCCACACACCCCCTACCTTTCCTAAAGCCTCCTTGTTCATCTGCGATCCTATTCTCCGTCTTACTCTTAATTCTTTCAATTATAACTCTACCATACACTTTACCAGGTACACTCAACAGACTTATCCCCCTATAATTTTTGCACTCTCTTTTATCCCCTTTGCCTTTATACAAAGGAACTATGCATGCTCTCTGCCAATCCCTAGGTACCTTACCCTCTTCCATACATTTATTAAATAATTGCACCAACCACTCCAAAACTATATCCCCACCTGCTTTTAACATTTCTATCTTTATCCCATCAATCCCGGCTGCCTTACCCCCTTTCATTTTACCTACTGCCTCACGAACTTCCCCCACACTCACAACTGGCTCTTCCTCACTCCTACAAGATGTTATTCCTCCTTGCCCTATACACGAAATCACAGCTTCCCTATCTTCATCAACATTTAACAATTCCTCAAAATATTCCTTCCATCTTCCCAATACCTCTAACTCTCCATTTAATAACTCTCCTCTCCTATTTTTAACTAACAAATCCATTTGTTCTCTAGGCTTTCTTAACTTGTTAATCTCACTCCAAAACTTTTTCTTATTTTCAACAAAATTTGTTGATAACATCTCACCCACTCTCTCATTTGCTCTCTTTTTACATTGCTTCACCACTCTCTTAACTTCTCTCTTTTTCTCCATATACTCTTCCCTCCTTGCATCACTTCTACTTTGTAAAAACTTCTCATATGCTAACTTTTTCTCCCTTACTACTCTCTTTACATCATCATTCCACCAATCGCTCCTCTTCCCTCCTGCACCCACTTTCCTGTAACCACAAACTTCTGCTGAACACTCTAACACTACATTTTTAAACCTACCCCATACCTCTTCGACCCCATTGCCTATGCTCTCATTAGCCCATCTATCCTCCAATAGCTGTTTATATCTTACCCTAACTGCCTCCTCTTTTAGTTTATAAACCTTCACCTCTCTCTTCCCTGATGCTTCTATTCTCCTACATCCTGAAGTCTACTCAACAGTCTTTTATCTACCAATACATAATCCAACAAACTACTGTCATTTCGCCCTACATCATATCGTGTATACTTATTTATCCTCTTTTTCTTAAAATATGTATTACCTATAACTAAACCCCTTTCTATACAAAGTTCAATCAAAGAGCTCCCATTATCATTTACACCTGGCACCCCAAACTTACCTACCACACCCTCTCTAAAAGTTTCTCCTACTTTAGCATTCAAGTCCCCTACCACAATTACTCTCTCACTTGGTTCAAAGGCTCCTATACATTCACTTAACATCTCCCAAAATCTCTCTCTCTCCTCTGCATTCCTCTCTTCTCCAGGTGCATACACGCTTATTATGACCCACTTCTCGCATCCAACCTTTACTTTAATCCACATAATTCTTGAATTTACACATTCATATTCTCTTTTCTCCCTCCATAACTGATCATTTAACATTACTGCTACCCCTTCCTTTGCTCTAACTCTCTCAGATACTCCAGATTTAATCCCATTTATTTCCCCCCACTGAAACTCTCCTACCCCCTTCAGCTTTGTTTCGCTTAGGGCCAGGACATCCAACTTCTTTTCATTCATAACATCAGCAATCATCTGTTTCTTGTCATCCGCACTACATCCACGCACATTTAAGCAACCCAGTTTTATAAAGTTTTTCTTCTTCTCTTTTTTAGTAATTGTATACAGGAGAAGGGGTTACTAGCCCATTGCTCCCGGCATTTTAGTCGCCTCATACGACACGCATGGCTTACGGAGGAAAGATTCTTTTCCACTTCCCCATGGACAATAGAAGAAATAAAAAAGAACAAGAGCTATTTAGAAAAAGGAGAAAAACCTAGATGTATGTATATATATATATGCATGTGCGTGTCTGTGAAGTGTGACCAAAGTGTAAGTAGGAGTAGCAAGATATCGCTGTTATCTTAGCGTGTTTATGAGACAGAAAAAGAAACCAGCAATCCTACCATCATGCAAAACAGTTACAGGTTTTTGTTTCACAGTCATCTGGCAGGACGGTAGTACTTCCCTGGGTGGTTGCTGTCTACCAACCTACTACCTATAATATATATATATATATATATATATATATATATATATATAATATATAATATATATATATATATATATATATATGTAACATATACAATATATATATATAATATATAATATATATAATATATATATGTAACAGATATAATATATATAATATATAATATATATAATATATACATAATATATAATATATATATAATATATAATATATATAATATATATAATATATATATAATATATATCTATATATATATATATATATATATATATATATATATATATATATATATATATATATATATATATATATATATATATATATATATATATATATATATATATATATATATATATATATATATATATATATATATATATATATATATATATATATATATATATAGCTTGTGATATGGTGGATGTTTGGTTTAATGAGGTATGTAATCAAGATGGAGTATTAGCAACTGTATGAAGATGGGGAGATGGGAAGCTCCTTTACGGGTTAGTGGAGGTTGTGAGGTTTGGGGGTCTGGAAGTAGGTGGAATGGGAGGGAGGGGGAGGGTTCAGCTCAGGGAAGGTTGGGGAAGGAATCGATACTGTTGGGGACTCGTGTTTAGTTTTGTGTACTGTCCGATTTATATTCGCTGATTTGTGCTTATGGGGGTCGAGTCTCCGCTCTTAACCCAGCCTCTTTTAAAATGATAAGTTAACAGTTCCTGGCTAATATAACTTTTATATCTGCAATACTGACATTGCTTCAAGCAATTCCTCACCCAACACATTCCACTTATGTTTTTGTACTATCCTGAGACTAACGAAATACTTTCTAACATTCCCGTGGGTCATCTGTGTCGTCAACTTGCACCTGTATTTCATTGATCCTATTCCTGATATTTTTAATTCTGTTTTCATATCAAAGTCTAATCATATTTAATTTTTTATATCGTAATCATATCTCCCCCCAGTCGCGGTCACTGTCATTCAGCTCAGTTCCTTTAATCTCGACTTATCGAACAGTCTTCTCAGTTCTGTGATTTGTCTCATTACAAAACTTTAAATGTTTGCAAGTTTCTGCCGCTGCTTGACCTTGTGGCGCTGCATGCTAGCTAGCTAGTCCCACACACCAGGTGACTCACCGAACACATGACGTGACTCACCTAACACACTCGGTGACTCACCTAACACATGACGTGACTCACCTAACACACTCGGTGACTCACCTAACACATGACGGGACTCACCTAACACATGACGTGACTCACCTAACATACTCGGTGACTCACCTAACACATGACGTGACTCACCTAACACACTCGGTGACTCACCTAACACATGACATGACTCACCTAACACATGACGTGACTCACCTAACACACTCGGTGACTCACCTAACACATGACATGACTCACCTAACACACTCGGTGACTCACCTAACACACTCGGTGACTCATCTAACACATGACGTGACTCACCTAACACACTCGGTGACTCACCTAACACATGACGTGACTCACCTAACACACTCGGTGACTCACCTAACACATGACGTGACTCACCTAACACACTCGGTGACTCACCTAACACATGACATGACTTACCTAACACATGACGTGACTCACCTAACACACTCGATGACTCACCTAACACATGACGTGACTCACCTAACACATGACGTGACTCACCTAACACACTCGGTGACTCACCTAACACATGACATGACTCACCTAACACACTCGGTGACTCACCTAACACATGACGTGACTCACCTAACACACTCGGTGACTCACCTAACACATGACGTGACTCACCTAACACACTCGGTGACTCACCTAACACATGACATGACTTACCTAACACATGACGTGACTCACCTAACACACTCGATGACTCACCTAACACATGACGTGACTCACCTAACACATGACGTGACTCACCTAACACACTCGGTGACTCATCTAACACATGACATGACTCACCTAACACACTCGGTGACTCACCTAACACATGACGTGTATAAAATTTAAAGCTAATTTTCACTCAAGTTTGAGACTGTTTTTCTCAACTTGGTCGTCTTTCACGTGTCGCCGAAGTTATATAGACACTCTCAGTTAAAAAAAAAAAAAATCCACTGTAGCTCTCTAAATGATGTCCATCTCATCTGGCTGTTGCAAATTTATATCTGCCTCATTACGATTATTTTCTCGGAATACACAGTTGAATTTAATACGTGAGTATCCATCGATATCGAGGATTTGTGTTTGAAAGGAACTGGAGGAAGACACTGTATCTACATCAAGCAGCATTACTAGTGTCTGGTCTCTGGGTTCGATAACCTTACTCTTAAAAATAAGTGTATTGACCTTAGCTCCACCATCTCGACATTCAGTTTACGCCATTTCTGTACCACCACTTTAAAACTGGAAACGCTTCCTACCAATCCTGTGACTCATATGGGATTTAATTTATTATCAACGGCCATTAATTACTACTCTTCACATTTTAAGCAGTCTTAACCAATCCAACCTATCAATTCCTGCGAGTACTTGGTATGCAGTGATCATTTCTCTAATAGTCTTCTTTCTCTCCTCATTTTGCACCCTGCTTCGATTCCCACTCTCCTGTGCTACTCTGCTTGCAAACTTTTAGATCTTTTCAAGTTAGGGGCTCCACACTTGTGTAGAATAAAGAGTTAAGAAAGTAACGTTGATTAACTAGACTCGATAACCACTTGCCATCTTAGTAAAGACAATTCATCGAGCAAGACTTCACTGCCCTTGGCACAGATGGTAGAGGTAAGTGTTTATTTTGTCTTATTTCTGGAGCAGCTTGTGGCAAGCTAGGGACAACAACCATAGGCATGATACTGTAAGTGAAAGGGTCGCTGAACTGGAGGCAAATTACGGTGAGGTCAAAGACTTGGCTGTTTACATGAGAAAAGTTGTGATTCCTGAAAATTTGTAAATTTTATATAGAATTGCTTGGGTATGAATTTCTTTTGTTTATGTAGCTTCCGTCTTCCTAGTTCGCTCTTTTTCTCCAGTCTGCCATCTTTCTTCCTTGATATGATGATATTTGTTCAGGTTGAATTCCAACAACCCCGTATTTTATCACTTCTGAAAGATCTCTGAATCTCTCTGGAATGATGAATTAGATATATGTGCAACATCTGGGTATTTTTATTTGTAGATGTTCCGCCAACCAGTGGATTTATCAATACAATACAAGGATATATCTGAAGAATGTAGAATTATATGCCAAAGATGAGGTAATCAGTCCCTCAGTCTTGGTGTTGGTGAAGATCACCGTAGAACTGAAGAACATCTATATTCTCTTCCGTTCATATTCTTGTCAATAGTATTACATAAGAATATAAGAATAGAAGAACACTGTAGCAGGCCTACTGGTCCATACCAGGCAAATTCTTCTCAAACCCAAACCTACTAATAAAAATATTAGCCCAACCCCTTTTTAGTGCTATCCAGGGAAAAACCTCTGATAACCCTGTTATCAGAGGTTTTGCCCTGGATATTTGAAGCTACCCAAGGTTTTAGCTTCAATAACCCTACAAGGCAAACTGTTCCACTCATTAGAACTACAACTATTAAGCACAAAGACTTACAATGTTCTGTTCAACGTGACAAATCATTTATATACATCAGAAGCAGTAGTGGTCGTCCTCTTGATACTTGCGACTCCTGACTTGTTATTCTCGTCCATCTTCAAACTTCATAGATTTCCTTTTCCACTCGTACAGTTTCCCTGCCTGACAAAACCTCGCTTCAGTGTTCGCTAGACCATCTTCCTATAAGAAAGTATCAGTGATACCACCCGGTATATCAGAGCCTCCTACTCCTAAACTGGTCTCTGGTGTCTTTAGCTGTTTGTCATTAACCGTTGGAATTTACGGGCGGCAGGAGGAGCAGATTAAGCAAAAATTCTTGATTAAGTGTCTTTCGATCGACGTGATTGAGCACTTGTCACTTGTGTTCCTGAAGCTCTGAGTGGCGTCGTTTCCACTGTGTCATTGTTCATCTCTTATCATTTTTTATCACTATCACGCTTAAAGGATTCGGAGCCTGAAACTACGTGTTAATAGTATCGATACACACACAAAGAAGACCAGAGACGGAGTACAGCCTAAGAGGTCAGAGGCTGCAAAACTCACTCAAGGAAAAGGATCTTTGGGTGAGCAACATACCGAGCACATCTCCCGAGGCGCACGTCATCCAAATAACTGCTGCAGCGTATGGGCGCCTGGCTGCAGTACCAGTATAGAACCCACACCGTTAAATACGTAAATAAATTAGAGAAAGTGCAAAGGTTTGCAACAAGACTAGCCCCGGAGCTGAGGGGTTTGTCCTGCGAGAAGAGGTTAAGAGAACTCAACCTGACGACACTGGAGGACAGGAGGCATAAGATAAACGTGATAATAACGTATAAAATACGTCGATAGGGATATAATGTTTCGGAGATGTGACACAGCAGCAAGATGAGTCACAGGATGTTAGGAAGTATTTCTTCGGTCATAGAGTTATCAGGAAATGGAAGTCTGGTGAGTGATGTAGTGGAGGCAGGATCCAGTGAAGAGGAGGGGCCAGGAGCTGTGGATCGACCCATACAACCACAATTTAAATGAGTACACACACACAGTAACCGAGGCGACTGAGAGTACAGTAAAGATGGATGGACTCTGTAAGGGATGTAATAAGAGCAAGTAGTTAAACATTACACACTCGTACAACAACCATGGAATATATCAGAAATATGTCTCACCTGAAAGTTATCTGGAATCGATTTGGAGAAAAGGACGGGGGGAGAGGACCACGCCCTTTTCCAGGTCCTTAAATAGGCCTTAAAAGACTCATTTGATCCAGTGCTTTATTCATTTAATACAACTCTGTCGTGCGGTGAGCTAATTCTTGAAAATTTATATAAAAAAATATAAAAATTACCAAATTTATGTAAAAAATTATAAAAATTACCAAATTTATGTAAAAAATTATAAAAATTACCAAATTTATATAAAAAAATATAAAAATTGCCAAATTTATATAAAAATTATAAAAATTAAAAAAATTTATGAAAAAATTTATAAAAATTACCAAATGGAAAGAAAAAAAAATTTACATACGTATATCTGAAAGTAGCGATGCGTCGGTACCAAAATTTTTGCCGATAGTATTGTAAATATTTATTATTTTCAAAATTATGACACGTTCATTACAAGAAATATTTAAGATTAAATAGGCATTAAATAACCCAGGAAGGCTAAATATTAATTTACTTAATTTCTCTGAAATGCCAGTATCATTATTCATTACTAATTACATGCACCCCAGTCAGGCTTACAAACTAAAAAAAAATATCATAAAATTTCTGAAATTTTCTACGTATTTTTAAGTTCTCTGATGAGGACAATCAGAAATAAATTTCAAAAATAAAAATCTGAACATTTTCCATTGATATTAAACATAAAACTTAAAAATCCAATAATCTTTGCAATGTTCTGTTAAACCTAAAATAATTTTTTTTTTTTTGAAAACTGAAAAAAATCTCACATGATTGTATTAACTAGAATTATTATTAAACTGAATTAACTAAAACATTTCCATTATACAGCTAAATTTTTTTTTTCAAACTTCGAAGAAACATATTGAAAAAATGTGAAAGAAAGAAAAATATTCCAATACCTGAAAATAAAAATATAATGAAAGCATATACATACATTACTTTAATAGGTATCAGTAACTTTCTCACCTATACCGATACCGATAATATGGCGCACACCAAGGTAAAAGTTAGGTCGAATTCTAAAAGAATCAAAACGCTGTTTGAAACACCGGGAGGTGACCAGAAAGACAGGAAGTGAGAGAGTGACAGCACCTGTCAGCTGGTGATGGTCTTGGCTGGTGATGGTCTTGGCTGGTGATGGTCTTGGCTGGTGGTGGGCTTGGCTGGTGGTGGTCTTGGCTGGTGATGGTCTTGGCTGGTGATGGTCTTGGCTGGTGATGGTCTTGGCTGGTGATGGTCTTGGCTGGTGATGGTCTTGACTTCTAATGGTCTTAACTTCCGAGGGTCTTGGCTGGTGGTGGTCTTGGCTGGTGATGGTCTTGGCTGGTGGTGGTCTTGGCTAGTGGTGGTCTTGGCTGGTGATGGTCTTGGCTGGTGATTGTCTTGACTAGTGATGATCGTCGCTGGTGATGGTCTTGGTTGGTGATGGTCTTGGCTGGTAATGGTCTTGGCTAGTGATGGTCTTGACTTGTGATGGTCTTGACTTGTGATGGTCTTGGCTAGTGATGGTCTTAGCTTGTGATGGTCTTGGTTGGTGATGGTCTTGGTTGGTGATGGTCTTGGCTGGTAATGGTCTTGGCTAGTGATGGTCTTGACTTGTGATGGTCTTGACTTGTGATGGTCTTGGCTAGTGATGGTCTTAGCTTGTGATGGTCTTGGTTGGTGATGGTCTTGACTTGTGATGGTCTTGACTTGTGATGGTCTTGGCTAGTGATGGTCTTAGCTTGTGATGGTCTTGGTTGGTGATGGTCTTAGCTTGTGATGGTCTTGGTTGGTGATGGTCTTGACTTGTGATGGTTTTGAATTGTGATGGTCTTGGCTTGTGATGGTCTTGGCTTGTGATGGTCTTGGCTGGTGATGGTCTTGACTTGTGATGGTCTTGGCTTGTGATGGTCTTGGCTTGTGATGGTCTTGGCTGGTGATGGTCTTGACTTGTGATGGCCTTGGCTTGTGATGGTTTTGGCTTCTGATGGTCTTGGCTTGTGATGGTCTTGGCTGGTGATGGTCTTGACTTGTGATGGTCTTGGCTTGTGATGGTCTTGGCTTGTGATGGTCTTGGCTTGTGATGGTTTTAGCTTGTGATGGTCTTGACTTGTGATGGTCCTGGCTGGTGATGGTCTTGGCTTGTGATGGTCTTGGCTGGTGATGGTCTTGGCTGGTGATGGTCTTGGCTTGTGATGGTCCTGGCTAGCGATGATCTTGGCTGGTGAGGGTCTTGGCTGGTGATGGTCTTGGCTGGTGATGGTCTTGGCTTGTGATGGTCTTGGCTTGTGATGGTCTTGGCTTGTGACGGTCTTGGCTGGTGATGGTCTTGGCTGGTGATGGTCTTGGCTTGTGATGGTCCTGGCTGGTGATGGTCTTGGCTTGTGACGGTCTTGGCTGGTGATGGTCTTGGCTGGTGATGGTCTTGGCTTGTGATGGTCTTGGCTTGTGATGGTCTTAGCTTGTGATGGTCTTGGCTTGTGATGGTCCTGGCTGGTGATGATCTTGGCTGGTGATGGTCTTAGCTTGTGATGGTCTTGGCTGGTGATGGTCCTGGCTGGTGATGGTCTTGGCTGGTGATGGTCTTGGCTTGTGATGGTCTTGGCTGGTGATGGTCTTGGCTTGTGATGGTCTTGGCTGGTGATGGTCTTGGCTTGTGATGGTCTTGGCTGGTGATGGTCTTAGCTTGTGATGGTCTTGGCTTGTGATAGTCTTGGGTGGTGATGGTCTTGGCTGGTGATGGTCTTGGCTTGTGATGGTATTGGCTGGTGATGGTCTTGGCTTGTGATGGTCTTGGCTGGTGATGGTCTTGGCTTGTGATGGTCTTGGCTGGTGATGGTCTTGGCTGGTGATGGTCTTGACTTGTGATGGTCTTGACTTGTGATGGTCTTGACTTGTGATGGTCTTGGCTTGTGATGGTCTTGGCTGGTGATGGTCTTGGCTGGTGATGGTCTTGACTTGTGATGGTCTTGACTTGTGATGGTCTTGGCTGGTGATGGTCTTGACTTGTGATGGTCTTGACTTGTGATGGTCTTGGCTGGTGATGGTCTTGGCTTGTGATGGTCTTGACTTGTGATGATCTTGACTTGTGATGGTCTTGGCTGGTGATGGTCTTGACTTGTGATGGTCTTGACTTGTGATGGTCTTGGCTTGTGATGGTCTTGGCTTGTGATGGTCTTGGCTGGTGATGGTCTTGACTTGTGATGGTCTTGGCTGGTGATGGTCTTGGCTGGTGATGGTCTTGGCTTGTGATGGTCTTGGCTGGTGATGGTCTTGGCTTGTGATGGTCTTGGCTGGTGATGGTCTTGACTTATGATGGTCTTGGCTTGTGATGGTCTTGGCTTGTGATGGTCTTGGCTTGTGATGGTCTTGGCTGATGATGGTCTTGACTTGTGATGGTCTTGGCTGGTGATGGTCTTGACTTGTGATGGTTTTGGCTGGTGATGGTCTTCGTTGGTGATGGTCTTGGCTGGTAGTGGTCTTGGCTAGCGATGGTCTTGGCTGGTGATGGTCTTGACTTGTGATGGTCTTGGCTGGTGATGGTCTTGACTTGTGATGGTTTTGGCAGGTGATGGTCTTCGCTGGTGATGGTCTTGGCTGGTAATGGTCTTGGCTGGTGATGGTCTTGTCTTTTGATGGTCTTGACTTTTGATGGTCTTGGCTGGTGATGGTCTTGGCTTGTGATGGTCTTGGCTTGTGATGGTCTTGGCTTGTGATGGTCTTGGCTGGTGATGGTCTTGGCTTGTGATGGTCTTGGCTGGCGATGGTCTTGGCTTGTGATGGTCTTGGCTGGTGATGGTCTTGTCTTTTGATGGTCTTGACTTTAGATGGTCTTGGCTGGTGATGGTCTTGGCTGGTGATGGTCTTGACTTTTGATGGTCTTGGCTTGTGATGGTCTTGGCTGGTGATGGTCTTGGCTTGTGATGGTCTTGGCTTGTGATCGTCTTGAATTTTGATGGTCTTGGCTTGTGATGGTCTTGGCTGGTGATGGTCTTGGCTTGTGATGGTCTTGGCTGGTGATGGTCTTGGCTTGTGATGGTCTTGGCTTGTGATGGTCTTGGCTGATGATTGTCTTGGCTTGTGATGGTCTTGGCTTGTGATGGTCTTGGCTGATGATGGTCTTGGCTGGTGATGGTCTTGGCTTGTGATGGTCTTGAATTGTGATGGTCTTGGCTGATGATGGTCTTGGCTTGTGATTGTCTTGGCTTGTGATGGTCTTGACTTGTGATGGTCTTTGCTTGTGATGGTCTTGGCTGGTGATGGTCTTGGCTTGTGATGGTCTTGACTTGTGATGGTCTTGACTTGTGATGGTCTTGGCTGATGATGGTCTTGGCTTGTGATGGTCTTGGCTTGTGATGGTCTTGGCTGATGATGGTCTTGGCTTGTGATGGTCTTGGCTTGTGATGGTCTTGGCTGGTGATGGTCTTGGCTTGTGATGGTCTTGGCTTGTGATGGTCTTGGCTGATGATGGTCTTGGCTTGTGATGGTCTTGACTTGTGATGGTCTTGACTTATGATGGTCTTGGCTTGTGATGGTCTTGACTTGTGATGGTCTTGACTTGTGATGGTCTTGACTTGTGATGGTCTTGGGTGATGATGGTCTTGGCTTGTGATGGTCTTGGCTGATGATGGTCTTGACTTGTGATGGTCTTGACTTGTGATGGTCTTGACTTGTGATGGTCCTGGCTGATGATGGTCTTGGCTTGTGATGGTCTTGGCTGATGATGGTCTTGACTTGTGATGGTCTTGACTTGTGATGGTCTTGACTTGTGATGGTCTTGGCTGATGATGGTCTTGGCTTGTGATGGTCTTGGCTTGTGATGGTCTTGGCTGATGATGGTCTTGGCTTGTGATGGTCTTGGCTGGTGATGGTCTTGACTTGTGATGGACTTGGCTGATGATGGTCTTCACTTGTGATGGTCTTGGCTTGTGATGGTCTTGGCTGGTGATGGTCATGACTTGTGATGGTCTTGACTTGTGATGGTCTTGACTTGTGATGGTCTTGACTTGTGA
This sequence comes from Cherax quadricarinatus, assembly GCF_038502225.1. Taxonomy (NCBI): domain Eukaryota; kingdom Metazoa; phylum Arthropoda; class Malacostraca; order Decapoda; family Parastacidae; genus Cherax; species Cherax quadricarinatus. The sequence continues at coordinate 11,728,950 of NC_091308.1, forward strand.
TGGTCTTGGCTTGTGATGGTCTTGACTTGTAATGGTCTTGACTTGTAATGGTCTTGACTTGTGATGGTCTTGACTTGTGATGGTCTTGGCTTGTGATGGTCTTGACTTGTAATGGTCTTGACTTGTAATGGTCTTGACTTGTGATGGTCTTGGCTGGTGATGGTCTTGACTTGTGATGGTCTAGACTTGTGATGGTCTTGGCTAGTGATGGTCTTGACTTTTGATGATCTTGGCTGGTGATGGTCTTGACTTGTGATGGTCTTGGCTGGTGATGGTCTTGACTTGTGATGGTCTTGACTTGTGATGGTCTTGGCTAGTGATGGTCTTGACTTGTGATGGTCTTGAATTGTGATGGTCTTGGCTGGTGATGGTCTTGGCTGGTGATGGTCTTGACTTGTGATGGTCTTGACTTGTGATGGTCTTGACTTGTGATGGTCTTGGCTGGTGATGGTCTTGGCTGGTGATGGTCTTGGCTGGTGATGGTCTTGACTTGTGATGGTCTTGGCTGGTGATGGTCTTGACTTGTGATGGTCTTGACTTGTGATGGACTTGACTTGTGATGGTCTTGGCTGGTGATGGTCTTGGCTGGTGATGGTCTTGGCTGGTGATGGTCTTGGCTGGTGATGGTCTTGACTTGTGATGGTCTTGACTTGTGATGGTCTTGACTTGTGATGGTCTTGGCTGGTGATGGTCTTGGCTGGTGATGGTCTTGGCTGATGATGGTCTTGACTTGTGATGGTCTTGACTTGTGATGGTCTTGACTTGTGATGGTCTTGGCTTGTGATGGTCTTGGCTGATGATGGTCTTGACTTGTGATGGTCTTGGCTTGTGATGGTCTTGGCTGATGATGGTCTTGACTTGTGATGGTCTTGGCTTGTGATGGTCTTGGCTGGTGATGGTCTTGGCTGGTGATTGTCTTGGCTGATGATGGTCTTGACTTGTGATGGTCTTGGCTGGTGATGGTCTTGGCTAGTGATGGTTTTGACTGGTGATGGTTATCTTCAGTGTTATTACTCTCGTTATTGTGTTAGCATCAGTGTTATTACACTCGTTATTGTGTTATCATCAGTGTTATTACACTCGTTATTGTGTTATCATCAGTGTTATTACACTCGTTATTGTGTTGTCCTCAGTGTTATTACACTCGTTATTGTGTTATCATCAGTGTTATTACTGTCGTTATTGTGTTATCATCAGTGTTATTACTGTCGTTATTATGTTGTCGTCAGTGTTATTACTGGCGTTATTAAGTTGCCATCAGTGTTATTGCTCTCGTTATTATGTTGTCATCAGTGTTATTACACTCGTTATTGTCTTATCATCAGCGTTATTACACTCGTTATTGTGTTATCATCAGTGTTATTACACTCGATGTTGTGCTATCAGCAGTGTTATTACACTCGTTATTGTGTTATCATCAGTGTTATTGCTCTCGTTATTGTGTTGTCATCAGTGTTATTACTCTCGTTATTGTGTTATCATCAGTGTTATTACTCTCGCTACTGTGTTATCATCAGTGTTATTACACTCGTTATTGTGTTATCATCAGTGTTATTACTCTCGTTATTATGTTATCGTCAGTGTTATTACTCTCGTTATTGTTTTATCATCAGTGTTATTACACTCGTTATTGTGTTATCATCAGTGTTATTACACTCGTTATTATGTTACCATCAGTGTTATTACACTCGTTATTGTGTTACCATCAGTGTTATTACTCTCGTTATTATGTTGTTGTCAGTGTTATGACACTCGTTATTGTGTTATCATCAGTATTATTACACTCGTTATTGTGTTGTCATCAGTGTTATTACTCTCGTTATTGTGTTATCAACAGTGTTATTACTCTCGTTATTGTGCTATCATCAGTGTTATTACTCTCGTTATTGTGTTATCAACAGTGTTATTACTCTCGTTATTGTGTTATCATCAGTGTTATTACTCTCGTTATTGTGTTATCAACAGTGTTATTACTCTCGTTATTGTGTTATCATCAGTGTTATTACTCTCGTTATTGTGTTATCAACATTGTTATTACTCTCGTTATTGTGTTATCATCAGTGTTATTACACTCGTTATTGTGTTATCATCAGTGTTCTTACTCTCGTTATTGTGTTATCATCAGTGTTATTACCCTCGTTATTGTGTTATCATCAGTGTTATTACACTGGTTATTGTGTTATCATCAGTGTTATTACACTCACTATTGTGTTATCATCAGTGTTATTACTGTCGTTATTATGTTGTCATCAGTGTTATTACTCTCGTTATTGTGTTATCATCAGTGTTATTACACTCGTTATTGTGTTATCATCAGTGTTATTAATGTCGTTATTATGTTGTCATCAGTGTTATTACACTCGTTATTGTGTTAATATCAGTGTTATTACACTCGTTGCTGTGTTATCATCAGTGTTATTACACTCGTTATTGTGTTATCATCAGTGTTATTACTCTCGTCATTGTGTTGTCATCAGCGTTATTACTCTCGTTATTGTGCTATCATCAGTGTTATTTCACTCGTTATTGTGTTATCATCAGTGTTATTACTCTCGTTATTGTGTTATCATCAGTGTTACTACTCTCGTTATTGTGTTATCATCAGTGTTATTACTCTCGTTATTGTGTTATCATCAGTGTTATTACTCTCGTTATTGTGTTATCATCAGTGTTATTACTCTCGTTATTGTGTTATCATCAGTGTTATTACTCTCGTTATTGTGTTATCATCAGTGTTATTACTCTCGTTATTGTTTTAGCATCAGTGTTATTACTCTCGTTATTGTGTTATCATCAGTGTTATTACTCTCGTTATTGTGTTTTCATCAGTGTTATTACTCTCGTTATTGTGTTAGCATCAGTGTTATTACTGTCGTTATTGTGTTATCATCAGTGTTATTACTCTCGTTATTGTGTTATCATCAGTGTTATTACTCTCGTTATTGTGTTAGCATCAGTGTTATTACTCACGTTATTGTGTTATAATCAGTGTTATTACTCTCGTTATTGTGTTATCTCCAGTGTTATTACTCTCGTTATTGTGTTATCATCAGTGTTATTACACTGGTTATTGTGTTATCATCAGTGTTATTACACTCGTTATTGTGTTATCATCAGTGTTATTACTGTCGTTATTATATTGTCATCAGTGTTATTGCTTTCGTTATTGTGCTATCATCAGTGTTATTACACTCGTTATTGTGTTATCATCAGTGTTATTAATGTCGTTATTATGTTGTCATCAGTGTTATTACTCTCGTTATTATGCTGTCATCAGTGTTATTACACTCGTTATTGTGTTAATATCAGTGTTATTACACTCGTTGCTGTGTTATCATCAGTGTTATTACACTCGTTATTATGTTATTATCAGTGTTATTACTCTCGTCATTGAGTTGTCATCAGTGTTATTACTCTCGTTATTGTGTTATCATCAGTGTTATTACACTCGTTATTGTGTTATCATCAGTGTTATTACTGTCGTTATTATGTTCTCATCAGTGCTATTACTCTCGTTATTGTATTATCATCAGTGTTATTACACTCGTTATTGTGTTATCATCAGTGTTATTAATGTCGTTATTATGTTGTCATCAGTGTTATTACTCTCGTTATTATGCTGTCATCAGTGTTATTACACTCGTTATTGTGTTAATATCAGTGTTATTACACTCGTTGCTGTGTTATCATCAGTGTTATTAAACTCGTTATTATGTTATCATCAGTGTTATTAAACTCGTTATTATGTTATCATCAGTGTTATTACTCTCGTCATTGTTTTGTCATCAGTGTTATTTCTCTCGTTATCGTGTTATCATCAGTGTTATTACACTCGTTATTGTGTTATCATCAGTGTTATTACCCTCGTTGTTGTGTTATCATCAGTGTTACTACTCTCGTTATTGTGTTATCATCAGTGTTATTACTCTCGTTATTGTGTTATCATCAGTGTTATTACTCTCGTTATTGTGTTATCATCAGTGTTATTACTCTCGTTATTGTGTTATCATCAGTGTTACTACTCTCGTTATTGTGTTATCATCAGTGTTACTACTCTCGTTATTGTGTTATCATCAGTGTTATTACTGTCGTTATTGTGTTATCATCAGTGTTATTACTCTCGTTATTGTGTTAGCATCAGTGTTATTACTCGTTATTGTGTTATCATCAGGTTATTTCTCTCGTTATTGTGTTATCATCAGTGTTATTACTCTCGTTATTGTGTTATCATCAGTATTATTACTCTCGTTATTGTATTATCATCAGTGTTATTACTCTCGTTATTGTGTTATCATCAGTGTTATTACTCTCGTTATTGTGTTATCATCAGTGTTATTACTCTCGTTATTGTGTTATCATCAGTGTTATTACTCTCGTTATTGTGTTATCATCAGTGTTACTACTCTCGTTATTGTGTTATCATCAGTGTTACTACTCTCGTTATTGTGTTATCATCAGTGTTATTACTGTCGTTATTGTGTTATCATCAGTGTTATTACTCTCGTTATTGTGTTAGCATCAGTGTTATTACTCTCGTTATTGTGTTATCATCAGAGTTATTTCTCTCGTTATTGTGTTATCATCAGTGTTATTACTCTCGTTATTGTGTTATCATCAGTGTTATTACTCTCGTTATTGTGTTATCATCAGTGTTATTACTCTCGTTATTGTGTTATCATCAGTGTTATTACTTTCGTTATTGTGTTCTCATCAGTGTTTTTACTCTCGTTATTGTGTTATCATCAGTGTTATTACTCTTGTTATTGTGTTATCATCAGTGATATTAGAGAGAGAGAGAGAGAGAGAGAGAGAGAGAGAGAGAGAGAGAGAGAGAGAGAGAGAGAGAGAGAGAGAGAGAGAGAGAGAGAGAGAGAGAGAGAGAGAGAGAGAGAGAGAGAGAGAGAGAGAGAGAGAGAGAGATAATTCTTCTCTGTGAGTAAATGCTTCACGTGTTTTGACATACTCGTAATTTTTTTAAACAAAGAATTAATCTGTGTTGACATTCTTGGTTATGTTACCGTGTGAGGAAACAACTGTTCTGCACATCTGGGCAGGTCGTCTTGGTGCCTTGATAGGCCTAAACCCACCTGATAGGCCTAAAGTGGCAGGCTGAGCCACTGCCATGGCAACGGTATTGATTTTTGTGCGCGGAGCTTAAGGCCTAAGGAAGGGATTCTGCAAGTGACGCGCAGTTACCATGATTCCTTTGTTCGGCGTTACTGGCGAGGCTTACCTAACTAGTTCCTGTCTCCTGAGCCCTAACTAGTCCCTGTTTCTTGAGTCCTAACTAGTTCCTGTCTTCTGAGTCCTAACTACTCATTGTATCCTATGTCCTAACTAGTCTCTGTCTCGTGAGACCTCTCTAGTTCCTGTCTCCTGAGCCCTAACTATTCCTGGAGGTTACCTGGAGGTTATTCCGGGGATCAACGCCCCCGCGGCCCGGTCCATGACCAGACCTCTCGATGGATCAGGGCCTGATCAACTATGCTTTTACTGCTGGCCGCACGCAGTGCAACGTACGAGCCACAGCCCGGCTGATCCGGCACTGACTTAAGGTATCTGTCCAGCTCTCTCTTGAAGGCAGCCAGGGGCTTATTGGCAATTCCCCTAATGCTTGATGGGAGGCTGTTGAACAGTTTTGGGCCCCTGACACTTATGGTGTTTTCCCTTAGTGTACCAATGGCGCCCCTACTTTTTATTGGGGGCATTTTGCATCGCCTGCCCAGTCTTTTACTTTCGTAGGGAGTGATTTCTGTGTGCAGATTTGGGACCATTCCTTCCAAGATTTTCCAAGTGTAGATTATGATATATCTCTCCCTCCTGCGTTCCAACGAGTACAAGTCAAGTGCTTCCAAGCGTTTCCCAGTAGTTAAGGTGCTTGACAGAACTTATACGTGCAGTAAAGGATCTCTGTACACTCTCTAGATCTGCGATTTCACCTGCTTTGTATGGAGATGTTAATGTACAGCAGTATTCCAGCCTAGAGAGAACAAGTGATTTGAAAAGGATCATCATTGGCTTGGCATCTCTCGTTTTGAAAGTTCTCATTATCCATCCTATCATTTTCTTTGCACGTGCGATCGTGGCACTGTTGTGATCCTTGAAAGTGAGATCCTCAGACATTACTACTCCCAGGTCCCTTACATTATTTTTCCGCTCTATTGTATGGCCGGAGTCAGTAGTGTACTCTGTTCTAGTTATTATCTCCTCCAGTTTTCCATAACGGAGTAGTTGGAATTTGTCCTCATTGAACATCATATTGTTTACCGTTGCCCACTGGAAAACTTTGTTTATATCTTCTTGGAGGTTAACCGCGTCCTCAGCAGATGACAGCCTCATGCAGATCCTAGTATCATCCGCAAAGGATGATACGGTGCTGTGGTGTATATCTCTGTTCCTGTCTGATATGAGGATAAGGAATAAGATGGGGGCGAGTACTGTGCCTTGTGGAACAGAGCTCTTCACTATGGCAGCCTCCGATTTAACTCTGTTGACCACTACTCTTTGTGTTCGATTTGTTAGGAAGTTGAAGATCCATCTCCCCACTTTCCCAGTTATTCCTTTAGCACGTATTTTATGGGCTATTACGCCATGATCGCATTTGTCAAATGCTTTTGCAAAGTCTGTGTCTCCTGTTGTCTCCTGTTTCTCCTGAGTCCTAAATCGTCTCTGTCTCCTGAGTCCTAACTAGTCTCTGTCTCCTGAATCCTAACTAGTCCCTGTGTCCTGAGTCCTAACTACTCCTTATCTCCTGAGTCCAAACTAGTTCCTGTCTGCTGAATCCTAACTACTCCTTGTCTCCTGAGTCCTAACTAGTTCCTGTCTCTTGAGTCCTAACTACTCCTTGTCTCCTGAGTCCTAACTACTCCTCGTCTCCAGAGTCCTAACAACTTCCTGTCTCCTGAGTCCTAACTACTCCTCGTCTCCAGAGTCCTAGCCACTTCCTGTCTCCTGAGTCATAACTAATCCTCGTCTCCAGAGTCCTAACTAGTACTGTCTCCTGAATCCTAACTACACCTTGTTTCCTGAGTCCTAACTAGTCCCTGTCTCCTGAGTCCTAACTACTCCCTGTCTCCTGAGTCCTAACTAGTCCCTGTCTCCTGAGTTCTACCTACTCCCTGTCTCCTGAGTCCTAACTAGTTCCTGTCTCCTGAGTCCTAACTTCTCCCTGTCTTCTGAGTTCTACCTACTCCCTGTCTCCTGAGTCCTAACTAGTTCCTGTCTACTGAGTCCTAACTACTCCCTGTCTCCTGAGTCCTAACTACTCCCTGTCTACTGATTTCTACCTACTCCCTGTCTCCTGAGTTCTAACTAGTTCCTGTCTACTGAGTCCTAACTACTCCCTGTCTCCTGAGTCCTAACTACTCCCTGTCTCCTGAGTTCTACCTACTCCCTGTCTCCTGAGTCCTAACTAGTTCCTGTCTACTGAGTCCTAACTACTCCCTGTCTCCTGAGTCCTAACTACTCCCTGTCTCCTGAGTTCTACCTACTCTCTATCTCCTGAGTCCTAACTAGTTCCTGTCTACTGAGTCCTAACTACTCCCTGTCTCCTGAGTCCTAACTACTCCCTGTCTCCTGAGTTCTACCTACTCCCTGTTTCTTGAGTCCTAACTAGTTCCTGTCTACTGAGTCCTAACTACTCCCTGTCTCCTGAGTTCTACCTACTCCCTGTTTCTTGAGTCCTAACTACTCCCTGTCCCCTGAGTCCTAACTACTCCCTGTCTACTGATTTCTACCTACTCCCTGTCTCCTGAGTCCTAACTACTCCCTGTCTCCTGAGTTCTACCTACTTCCTGTTTCTTGAGTCCTAACTACTTCCTGTCTACTGAGTCCTAACTACTCCCTGTCTCCTGAGTCCTAACTACTCCCTGTCTCCTGAGTTCTACCTACTCCCTGTTTCTTGAGTCCTAACTACTCCCTGTCTACTGAGTCCTAACTACTCCCTGTCTCCTGAGTCCTAACTACTCCCTGTCTACTGATTTCTACCTACTCCCTGTCTCCTGATTCCTAACTAGTTCCTGTCTACTGAGTCCTAACTACTCCCTGTCTCCTGAGTCCTAACTACTCCCTGTCTCCTGAGTTCTACCTACTCCCTGTCTCCTAAGTCCTAACTAGTTCCTGTCTACTGAGTCCTAACTACTCCCGGTCTCCTGAGTCCTAACTTCTCCCTGTCTCCTGAGTTCTACCTACTCCCTATCTCCTGAGTCCTAACTAGTTCCTGTCTACTGAGTCCTAACTACTCCCTGTCTCCTGAGTCCTAACTACTCCCTGTCTCCTGAGTTCTACCTACTCCCTGTTTCTTGAGTCCTAACTAATTCCTGTCTACTGAGTCCTAACTACTCCCTGTCTCCTGAGTTCTACCTACTCCCTGTCTCCTGAGTCCTAACTAGTTCCTGTCTGCTGAGTCCTAACTACTCCCTGTCTCCTGTGTCCTAACTACTCCCTCTCTCCTGAGTTCTACCTACTCCCTGTCTCCTGAGTCCTAACTAGTTTCTGTCTACTGAGTCCTAACTACTCCCTGTCTCCTGAGTCCTAACTACTCCCTGTCTCCTGAGTTCTACCTACTCCCTATCTCCTGAGTCCTAACTAGTTCCTGTCTACTGAGTCCTAACTACTCCCTGTCTCCTGAGTTCTACCTACTCCCTGTCTCCTGAGTCCTAACTAGTTCCTGTCTGCTGAGTCCTAACTACTCCCTGTCTCCTGTGTCCTAACTACTCCCTCTCTCCTGAGTTCTACCTACTCCCTGTCTCCTGAGTCCTAACTAGTTTCTGTCTACTGAGTCCTAACTACTCCCTGTCTCCTGAGTCCTAACTACTCCCTGTCTCCTGAGTTCTACCTACTCCCTATCTCCTGAGTCCTAACTAGTTCCTGTCTACTGAGTCCTAACTACTCCCTGTCTCCTGAGTCCTAACTACTCCCTGTCTCCTGAGTTCTACCTACTCCCTGTCTCCTGAGTCCTAACTAGTTCCTGTCTGCTGAGTCCTAACTACTCCCTGTCTCCTGTGTCCTAACTACTCCCTCTCTCCTGAGTTCTACATGCTCCCTATCTCCTGATTCCTAACTAGTTCCTGTCTACTGAGTCCTAACTACTCCCTGTCTCCTGAGTCCTAACTACTCCCTGTCTCCTGAGTTCTACCTACTCCCTATCTCCTGAGTCCTAACTAGTTCCTGTCTACTGAGTCCTAACTACTCCCTGTCTCCTGAGTCCTAACTACTCCCTGTCTCCTGAGTTCTACCTACTCCCTGTCTCCTGAGTCCTAACTAGTTCCTGTCTGCTGAGTCCTAACTACTCCCTGTCTCCTGTGTCCTAACTACTCCCTCTCTCCTGAGTTCTACCTGCTCCCTATCTCCTGATTCCTAACTAGTTCCTGTCTACTGAGTCCTAACTACTCCCTGTCTCCTGAGTCCTAACTACTCCCTGTCTCCTGAGTTCTACTTACTCCCTGTTTCTTGAGTCCTAACTAGTTCCTGTCTTCTGAGTCCTAACTACTTCCTGTCTCCTGAGTCCTAACTAGGCACTGTCACCCATGCCTTAACTAGTGCTCGTCTGCTGTATCTTAGCCAATTTCCAGCTGTGTACACTGCAGCCTCGCCTCTTGTAAGCTAACTCAATGAACCTGACCATAACAAACCTAGTATAACCTAGTAAACGAAACTAAGGTAATAATAACGTTGTTAATATTTTTATTTTTTTGTTTTTGTTACATCGGCCATTTCCCACTAAGGTATTGTGGCCCGAAAAAGAAAAACTTTCGTCATCATTCACTCCATCACTGTCTTGCAGAATTATCTACAATATTTTAAGTAAAAGTATGCATGCGAAACTAATGAGACATTTCCCCCCTTGAGGGTGAAACGTTGACATTATAAAATGCCTCATTAGAAGCACAAGTGTATTTTTACATAACAGAAGTGAAGTTGTCAGGGATGAAGAGTCGTACTGCCCATTCGTGTGGCCACACGTTTTTATTGTGACTATGGTGTGCTCTGCGAAGAGCGTTATCAAATCAAACAGAGGATATGATGGGGAGCGAGTTCTTACCTAACTCTCCGTGGGTATATGATGGGGAGCGAGTTCTTACCTAACTCTCCGTGGGTATATGATGGGGAGCGAGTTCTTACCTAACTCTCCGTGGGTATACAGATGTTCGAACAGTAATAGTAGCAGCAGCAGCTGTGATGTTACCAGAGAACTTGGACCATGTAGGTCACACAGCGCTCCAGTCAATAATAATTGCATACAGCACACACATAATCAAAAAACGGATACTCCTGTTCCGGGGTACTGACGCTATGCCACTGACACAAGAAGTTGGTAGTATGTGAGAACAGCACAAGTACTAGTGCTTACTGTAGTAATCGATGCCTCTGTGGAGGGTCACGGCAGACATTATGTCTACGCACATGTGAACAATGTATCGCCGTTGGCACTGTGTTGTGTATCATATATTGGGTCGTTGTTGGGATACTTTTATTTTATAAATGGGGCGACTTTTTAGCTATGGTAAGCTAGCAAGTGCTTACGCAGTCAGCATGCCTAACACGCGAAGACGCGTGTCAAGCGGCACTTGTCAGGCTTCCTGACGAATAAAACCCATCAACAACTATGGTGGACCATGGCAACAGTGACCATTTACTTACCAGTGCTGGACTCAGTGACCTTCGTGTCACTGAGTTCAGCGTGTCTTTCCACACGCAGTCTGTTCCACATCTGCTTTATCACATTCCTATTGCCTTTCTCTTTTCATTATTCCTTTCTGAGTGTTGTCGTTCTTTCGTTGTATCATCTCATCTCATATTTCTCTGTGTGGTTGTACCCTTCTCCAGAACATCAGTTCATCTGAGATCATTTATTCCTAAGATAACTCGAGTCTGGAATATATTCCTACAGCATAAAGACATCAACGAAATAAAGTCAACTGACCAAATAAAATCTCTGGCCCACAAATGACTCCACCTTCATTCACCTTCATAACAATTACGTGATTTAATGAACTGATATAGGGAACAGATCCCAGCTTGTAAATAATGTTAGGAACCCTTACCCTTGTGTAAAAAAAAAAAAGACAGACAGACATACAGGCTCTGTCTCCCTACTCTCCACTCCCTCCATCCCTGCCGTCGGCTTGATAAAAGTGGATGAACGGAGTTTAATAATAATTTGATTCAAGTCTTAATGCCTTGAACGAAACATTATATTATGTGTTTTGTAAAATAGATCACTTTTAGTGCCGTGCGAGCTCTGGTGACCTCCTCTGCACCCTCTCCAGTTAATCCTCTCATTCCATTTCATTTAGAGACCAAAGTTTAACATCGCATATAAGATGATGTCAGACTAGTGCCTTGTATAGTCGATCATGTTCCTCTGTCTTACATCCCTCAGTCGGGATAAACAGTGTGACTGATCAGCAGAGGCCTGTGATTAGAGGACGGAGGATGGAGCCTACACTTTTCACGAGGCCTGGTCATGAACCGGGCCACGGGGGCGTTGACCCCACGGAACACCGTCCTTACACGGAATGATACTCGTAAAGTTAGCGTTTTTATATATTTTTATTTACCTCTTCAAGATCTTTCTCTTTTTCTGTCTTATTAAGTGGGATTTCAAACATTATATTCGTCTGTTACATTTTTGTATTTAAAAGGAAATACTTTAAAGATTTGAACATTGAGCGTAATTAATTCTCTGTGTCTCAGACCACTGCACTATTCTGTCCAGGCCCCGCTGTTAGACCACTACACTATCCTGTCCAGGCCCCGCTGTTAGACCACTGCACTATCCTGTCCAGGCCCCGCTGTTAGACCACGGCACTATCCTGTCCAGGCCCCGCTGTTAGACCACTGCACTATCCTGTCCAGGCCCCGCTGTTAGACCACGGCACTATCCTGTCCAGGCTCCGCTGTTAGACCACTGCACTATCCTGTCCAGGCCCCGCTGTTAGACCACTGCACTATCCTGTCCAGGCCCCGCTGTTAGACCACGGCACTATCCTGTCCAGGCCCCGCTGTTAGACCACGGCACTATCCTGTCCAGGCCCCGCTGTTAGACCACGGCACTATCCTGTCCAGGCCCCGCTGTTAGACCACGGCACTATCCTGTCCAGGCCCCGCTGTTAGACCACGGCACTATCCTGTCCAGGCCCCGCTGTTAGACCACGGCACTATCCTGTCCAGGCCCCGCTGTTAGACCACGGCACTATCCTGTCCAGGCCCCGCTGTTAGACCACGGCACTATCCTGTCCAGGCCCCGCTGTTAGACCACGGCACTATCCTGTCCAGGCCCCGCTGTTAGACCACGGCACTATCCTGTCCAGGCCCCGCTGTTAGACCACGGCACTATTCTGTCCAGGCCCCGCTGTTAGACCACGGCACTATCCTGTCCAGGCCCCGCTGTTAGACCACGGCACTATTCTGTCCAGGCCCCGCTGTTAGACCACGGCACTATCCTGTCCAGGCCCCGCTGTTAGACCACGGCACTATCCTGTCCAGGCCCCGCTGTTAGACCACGGCACTATTCTGTCCATGCCCCGCTGTTAGACCACGGCACTATCCTGTCCAGGCCCCGCTGTCAGACCACTGCACTATCCTGTCCAGGCCCCGCTGTTAGACCACTGCACTATTCTGTCCAGGCCCCGCTGTTAGACCACGGCACTATCCTGTCCAGGCCCCGCTGTTAGACCACGGCACTATTCTGTCCATGCCCCGCTGTTAGACCACGGCACTATCCTGTCCAGGCCCCGCTGTCAGACCACTGCACTATCCTGTCCAGGCCCCGCTGTTAGACCACTGCACTATCCTGTCCAGGCCCCGCTGTTAGACCACTGCACTATCCTGTCCAGGCCCCGCTGTTAGACCACGGCACTATTCTGTCCATGCCCCGCTGTTAGACCACGGCACTATCCTGTCCAGGCCCCGCTGTTAGACCACGGCACTATCCTGTCCAGACCCCGCTGTTAGACCACGGCACTATCCTGTCCAGGCCCCGCTGTTAGACCACGGCACTATTCTGTCCAGGCCCCGCTGTTAGACCACGGCACTATTCTGTCCAGGCCCCGCTGTTAGACCACGGCACTATCCTGTCCAGGCCCCGCTGTCAGACCACTGCACTATCCTGTCCAGGCCCCGCTGTTAGACCACGGCACTATCCTGTCCAGGCCCCGCTGTCAGACCACTGCACTATCCTGTCCAGGCCCCGCTGTAAGGCCGCTGTACTATCCTATCCAGGTTCCCCTGTCTGACCACTACAACTACCTATCCAGGTGTCACTGTTTGACCACTGCAACCATCTGTTTAGGTCCAGTTGACCACTGAAGTAATCTATCCTGGTCCATCTGTTTGATTGCTATTACTGCCTACTCAGGTCCCATTACCTGACAGCGGTAATAACCCATTTAGATCCCACTGTCTGACCAATGCAACAGTCTATCCAGGTAACAATGAATACGTTTTAAGTCGTCACAAATGCGATTTTAAGTCTAAACCACTTACTGCTTAATATCGTTCCTTATATATAGGGCCTCTATATTCATATGAGGTCTGGTCACAGACCGGGCCGCAGGGGCGTTGACCCCCGAAATCCTCTCCAGGTATACTCCAGGCATAGAGGTTTCTAACCAAGGTATATATGTAGTGGTTTTCTTGTCTTTGTAGCCATTTTATTGTCAGGATATTTTTGTAGTTTCGTATCTTGAGAATGTTGGAAGTGATCTTGTAGCCTGGATATGTTGGAAGTGATCTTGTAGCCTGGATATGTTGGAAGTGATCTTGTAGCCTGGATATGTTGGAAGTGATCTTGTAACCTGGATATGTTGGAAGTGATCTTGTAACCTGGATATGTTGGAAGTGATCTTGTAGCCTGGATATGTTGGAAGTGATCTTGTAACCTGGGTATGTTGGAAGTGATCTTGTAACCTGGATATGTTGGAAGTGATCTTGTAACCTGGGTATGTTGGAAGTGATCTTGTAACCTGGATATGTTGGAAGTGATCTTGTAACCTGGATATGTTGGAAGTGATCTTGTAACCTGGATATGTTGGAAGTGATCTTGTAACCTGGGTATGTTGGAAGTGATCTTGTAACGTGGATATGCTGGAAGTGATCTTGTAACCTGGATATGTTGGAAGTGATCTTGTAACCTGGATATGTGTATAGGACTGTTGTTGTGGCTTCGTGTCTGTAAGTGCTTTAACTAGGAAAATTCACGTGAATTCATGGTTATTACAACACTCAAGTGTTACTAGTTCCGTTTCTTGACTCGGAGTCCACTAATAGTCAGAAACAGTCTGTTATAACTTCCCTGTTTCTTAAAAATTAAAAGGGATTGTTTTGGGATCGATTTTTGTGTTGCGAGAAAATTTATGTTTGAGTCAGTGTTAGTTGACTCTACTTACACGTATTCCTGGAATGTTGGCGCGATTTCATGTCGCTTTAAAGCTGCTCGGGGTTTCTGAGAAGATGAGAGAGAGAGAGAGAGAGAGAGAGAGAGAGAGAGAGAGAGAGAGAGAGAGAGAGAGAGAGAGAGAGAGAGGCAGACAGACAGGCAGACAGAAACAGAGACGCATTCACTTCTCCAAGAGAGGAAATACCAGTTGATCTAAAATACAGCAATTATCAGCTTACAGTTTTATTAGCTTGGGGAACAACGATGGCAGGTCACGTATGTTACTGAGAAAACACAAATGATGATGATCTCTAGGCACCATGATGGTAATGCTGGAACAGTGTTAAAAATGAATGGGAGAGTGTTGGTACACGGGGATGAAGTTGATATTCTCTGGAGTGAAATTTGACTCCAAACTGACTATGAAGAACCATGTTGTAAATCTTGCAAACAAAGTGGCCAGGAAGCTTACAGCACTTAGATGTATTTTGCATCTGCTCGACAGTAGAGGTTGCAAGATTCTGTACGAGGCACAAATACAATCATACCTTGAGCATTATTATAAACACAGGTGTAGTCTGATGGCCTGCACACCTGGCTGTAGAACGATAACCACTTAGGAATGAGCAAAAAGGCAGCAGAGAGAGAGAGAGAGAGAGAGAGAGAGAGAGAGAGAGAGAGAGAGAGCAATTGTTTTTATTTCCTTCAACAAAAAAATAAGCTCTCGGCGTTTTAGTCGCCTCTTACGACATGCATGGCTTACAGAGGAAGAATTCTGTTCCACTTTGAGCATCCCAAAAAAATGCCGTGACCTCCTGTCTAGGGAAGTGTGTCGTTCTACCTCTTACAAATACTTCCACCCTGAGATGAGTCAGTCTTCAGTCCTTGAAAAACAATGTTACAATACCAATTACACTGCATACCGTCTAAAAGGGACCAGGAGGCACACACCCCATACAACACATCATAGTAGCTATGGTAGCTATGATGTAGGAAACGAAGAAAGAAAATGGAAAGAGATAACCAAAATAGTCCACCACCTTGGAGCCTTGTTGGACTGGAGACAGCCAGTGGCACCTCCGGACTCACAGCTGCTGATGTCAACAACAAAATCCCCCCAACAAACATGCAACACAGCCTCATTTATATTTGCTAATATACAGGACCTTAAGCCATCCACAAACAACAAAATACCTTTCATTAGTGGACTTCTAGGGTAGTCAAATGCACTGTTTGCAGCCTTCACAGAGACCCACGCTGAAGATTACTTTGACAGTGAAATATGGATACCTGGATACAAAATTTTCAGATGCGACAGAAAGAACAGGCAACAAGGGAGGGTTGACCTGTCAAAGAGTCTCTCATTTCTATAGAGATACTGAACACCACAAATGATGTAGTTGAAGTTCTGACAATAAAAATCGAGAACCAAAACTTAGTCATTGTACTTATATATAAGCCACCGGATGCAACTTCCCAACAGTTCAAAGAACAACTGTCAAAAATTGACTCCTGTCTGGATAACTTTCCAGCCCCATCCCCAAACATCTTGCTGCTCGGTGACTTCAATCTAAGACACACAAAATGGAAGAACGTAACAAATAATGTCGTAGCAGAAATAATCCCTGGAGGTAGCTCAGATGAAAGATCACACACACAGGAGCTGCTGAATTTCTGCAACAAACACACCCTAAGTCAGCAGATAGTGGAGCCAACAAGACTGGAGAACACACTGGACCTTATTTTCACAAATAATGAGGGCCTGGTAAGGAATATAACAATATCAAAAATAACAAATTCTGATCACAATCTAATCGAAGTCCAGACTTGCATGCACAGGAGTCCTGATCGGTAAAATGCATAGAGTTATGAGGGTACCTTTACCAAATTCAACTTCAACAACAAGAACATCATCTCTCAGTAGTAGTAACGTAGTAACCAGTTACCAGTAATCTCAGTAGTAGTAACGTAGTAACCAGTTACCAGTAACCAGTGTCCGTTGACTCACGACCAACCGTCTTGAGTCACGGTCTTCATATTGTGCTGAGCTGACACTATTTCAAAACACCCACTACGGGGTACTGGCCAGCCGCCTAGCCAGTTTTACGAGTGTAACCAAGGAGATAGGTAACGGCTGCGGGTTCTCTCCACATATCTACGATTATACGTAATAACAGCCTACGTGAGTATTTCTACCCTAATCCACGTATCGAACTCCCACATGATAAATGGTGTACAGCGGTGTGGAGCGTGGATTTACGTTTTTAAGGGTAATTCAAGGCGTTTGAAGACTGTTGTGAGTAGCCGGCAGGGTCAAAGGTGAATGCCCTCCCCTCACACCCTCCAGCCAGCAGCTTATACCCTCACTCACTACCTACTGCCTGCAAGCCTGTTGCAGCCGTTTCAAGCTTCCTGGCTTAGTTCGTGTGCTAATTGCTTCAATCTCCGAGGGGTTGACCCGGATTTTGCAATTAAGCCAGTCAGTAAGCCAGACTGTGGAAGTGAACGCCAGTCAGCCTATCATCCAGCCTGTCTCCTGTCATCCAACTGCTCCTCCGTGCTTTGTGCATCGTTACACGTCTTCCAGTCATCCATTCTCGTGGGGTAAGCCAGTCAGCCAACCCAGCTTCTAACCCAGCTGAGAGAGAGAAGTAAGCCACGCAGTAAGAAGTAAGCCAAGCTCCTCTGAGGTATTGTCTATATCGCTTTGTGCTCCCTGTTGGATGCTAAGAGTGGTTTTCACCATTCCTGTGGCATAGAGTGGGTTAAGCCACCGGGTAGTGGAGTGAGCGCGTCCGCCAGAGAGTCTTCTCCCCCACCTCTCCCACCACCCGGGGTGCGCGGCAGAAGCATCCACCCACCACCACCATCAACCGCCACCAGCCATCCACTCATCTACCTGTGGTTGTTTGCACCCTTGTACCGGGTCCTAGTACTGTTTTGGCTCACATAATTGGTCAAGAGATTGTAGCTGGTGCCACCGATAAAGCCAGTTATGTGAGTTCGCCTAGAACGCACATTTCTTCACGACAACAGTGAGTGTAGGTGACGTCAGCCCTCACCGCGCTGGACACTCTACCCCCTGCCCCACCACCAGTACTCACCGCCCGTCTTCTACTCTCGACTTCAGTGATAATTTTCTTGAGACAATTCTTCTTGCATTTAACGACATTTGCGTGTGTGAGACATTTATAGTAAATTGCTTGTGTACTCTAAACCTTGTGTTTTTCAGTGTAAACGCAGTATTCTTTGACTCAGTATTTTTAGAATATTTTTCAGTGTTTTTATTTATCTTATATTTTTTATTCTGTGTTTTTTCTTATGCTACTCCTGTCTCTAGTAAGTATTATTGTGTAGTGTACCAGTCAGTCACTCTGTGTGAAGTGATTCATTTTTTTTTTATTGTATTCTTTCAGCGTTGTGTTCTCAGTATATCATTGTATTTCATGCAGTGATATTCACCCCAGTATACCAAATTTTCTATTTATTTCTATGTGTGTCATTTTTTTCGTATGCCAACAGTGTCTCATTCCTCTAATTTTTCGCAGACTGTGTACCATTATTTTTGCCAGCAAATTTTTGTCGTATCAGTCACAGCAAGATTTTTGTCGTATCAGTCACAGCAAGATTTTGTTGTATCAGTCACAGCAGGATTTTGTTGTAAGAATATTTTTTTAATGAAGTGTGCTCCGTCACTGTAAGTGTTATATTCCCTGTTTTGTTCCTGTGTTTTATTTTATATTTTTATATTCTTGAACAAATTCACTCTTGATGCAATTTCAATTACTTTTAACGTAAAGTGTTTTCCTTACTCTGTTTGAGTAAATTGTTTTGTCTAATTTACAATTAAGAGTTAAAGTGTTCAATCAGTTTATTTTTTTTTTTGATCTTCATAATTTTAATTCATTATATTACCTGAGTTTTCCCAGTGACACTTTATTACTGCAGTGATTATTTCTACACTTTATTTTGTTGCACTTGTTCTGAAGTGAATTATTGAACTTGTTCTGCAGTGAATTATTTTCTTTTATTGATATCTTATGAATTATATTTTAATTTTGTCTATGCATTCTTAGAAAATACTTAAATTTCCCAGTTTACAATTTAATAATTTTATTTTACACTTTCACATTGATTTAAAAAATTTAATTAATTAATTTTTTTATTAGCAAGAGTAAAGACAGCTCATTTTGAATTTAATTCAGTCTCCAGTAATATTTTTACTTGTATATTTCAATGTAAATTTTTTTTCTTGGTCAATAGTCCTTTAAATTGAGTTTTCCTTCCTCTTGCAGTGTATTTAGACATTATTCTGCAGAATTAGTTGTATATCTTTTCATTTCAATTCTAGAATTTTATATCATTTTTATTGTTCATTATTTTTGCCTTACGTCCTTGAGTAAGTTCCCTGAGATCATGTCCCAGTCACTTTTGAATGTTCACTTAGTGTATCATGCCAGTCAAAGTCAATATGATTCAGTCCACAGTACCAACATTCCCTTACTGACTGAAAGACAATACCTAGCCCTTGAGCAATGTGTTTGTTCTCACAGCTTGTATCTGAGATTTGTTAAAGTGCTGCGAAATGTGAAGTTCAGATTAAGTTCCTATAGATCCGTGAATTACTTATTAACGTAGCCGAGCGGTCAGGCACTAGTATACTGTCACTCCTGTCTGGACTCCAGCCACAATATCATGCACGCAGGATAGTGCGACTATCCTTGCGATGGCGACTTGTTCAAGTATTCGTTCCTTCCCAGGGGACGCTTTGAGAAGAACTTTCCTTGCAACGAGTTATGCCATCTCTTGCTGATGCCACAAGCCGTGCAGAAAGACGTTTCTGTGGTTAGTGTGCTCACTTGAGTGTTGTTGTTGTCCCTTGTGTTTCAGATTGTGATCCCATCCTAGTTGACAGTAATCAGTGCATTGTAAGAAGTTATTTCTCGAGTAACTTCCACGTTGTTAAAGTTTGTAAGTGTAGTTTCTTTATTGCTGATACCTCATGTCACTGTGTGCGACTCAGATTGAATATCAGCATTGTTCACCATGTTCATTTCTTTTCTCCTGTGCTTGCAGTTTGAGATAGTAGATTCGTTCTCCCTTGCTCATATTGCGTGTTATAGCGTTAATTTTTTTCAACCGGGGGGAGTCATCCACTCCACCGAGTTTGTTCATTCCTCCAGTAAGAAAGAACCGATCCCTTGTGTTCTGGTGATTCGATTCCTGCTCCAGGAAGATCTTATTCTGACTGTGAAGCCACCAGCACCCATCAGTGACTTTCTCATGAACCAAGAATTACTGTATCGAACAGCCGAGTTGGGTACTCCTAGCAGAAGAGTATACCAGTTAGTAATTCCACAGTCACTAGTGAATGTAGCCTTACAGCTAGTTCACGATGTACCAGGTGTTGCACACCCTGGTATGGATCGTTCAGTAAAACAAGCCAGATTGAAATACTTTTGGCCTCGTATGGCAACTGATATTTCTGAGTATGTTAGGAAATGTAGTGTCTGCATGCAACATAAAGGCAATGCTAATGGTCCTAATCCAATCCAAGTGTATCCAACTACTAGCGAACCTTGGGAAAGAGTTGCGCTAGATTTGTTAACTAATTTCCAATGTTCCCTCCAAGGTAACAAACATCTGTGTGTTATGGTAGACCATTTCACCAGATATTGCGAGTTAGTTCCTATTGCAGATAAGACTGCCGAGACAGTAGCTAAAGCGTTTAAAGAACGCATTATCTGCAGGCATACCACCCCTAAGTCCCTAGTAACAGATAATGGAGGTGAATTCTGTAATGAAATTCTTGAAAATTTGTGTACCTTGTACAAGATCACTAAATCCACCATTGTTCCTCATCATCCTGCCAGCAATGGGTTAGCGGAACGAACCAATAAGAAAGTACTTGATGTCTTGAGAGCCACTATCAATCCCAATAGTGAAACTTGGGATGAAGTTATACCTGATGTGCAGTGTGCTATAAATTCTGCTTACAATGTTTCTATAGGTGACACTCCACATTATGCATTGTATGGTGTAGATAAACGTTTGCCTTATGAGTTGTTATATTCTAATCCGAAACCAAATTATAACCCTGATGATTTCGTAGCAACTCGTACCAGCTTAGCTCAAAGTGTTTTTAGAAGAATCCGTGAAACACTTCATAAATCAACAGCTGAATTTACAAGAGTCGCAAATACTCGAGTAAAGCCATCCAAAATCAAAGTAGGTTCGAGAGTTATGCTGACTAATTTTAACAAAACGTCTGCAATGCCAAAGCTTGATCAAAGGTTTGTTGGTCCTTATCGCGTAGTTGAACATATCACTGGTAATAAGTATAAGGTTAGAGAGATTAGTACTGGTCAGTATAAAGAATCGCATTTGGATCATATGAAGTTAGTATGTGATGATAATGATGTTCCAACCCAGACTAATGTGACAGACTCTGACAATCCTCCTGATCCTGTACTCTCTTCCTCTGATACTCAGTCAGACGATCAACCTGAATGTCGTTATTCCCTACGTACACAACAGGTATTGAGAAATCCTCAAGTATCATTTGTAACTTCCAATTCAGATTTGCCTCAAATACAGCATGAGTTAGCCAATGCTACAGAGTTTGATCCTCCCAGAGATGATACCCATTCTGCATATGCCAATCTTACCCTAGCAGAGTTGGGGTTAAATGTAAATAACCTGTATAGATGAATAATTACAGTATCAACTTACAGTATTCAAGAATTTTTTTTTTTTGTGTTCGTGTTCTCTCCGCATTCTGAGAGTTAACAGTCTAGATTTGCGTGCACCGAATCTGCCTTTCTGTTAAACACTCTTTCTTTGTATATATTCCTTCCTCAGAATCCGTAGATCACACGAATACAGATCGATCGATCAAAATTTTTTTTTTTATCACTGTAATCTCAACGTTGAGTTCGTTGTTCATTTGTTGAGTTTTAAGTTGTACTATAGTATACCTAGTATTGCATTACAGTTTCAGTTACGTAAGCTTTCATTCCAATGTTCTACTTATGTATCTATAATGTTTCATGTTGTGTACTTTGACATTGTATAGAATCAGCCCAAGCCGTGTACCTGCCATCTCTAGTTTGTATTAGTTGTATGTCGGGACGACATACGTTAGCGTCGCCGAGCTCTCAGTAGTAGTAACGTAGTAACCAATTACCAGTAATCTCAGTAGTAGTAACGTAGTAACCAGTTACCAGTAACCAGTGTCCGTTGACTCACGACCAACCGTCTTGAGTCACGGTCTTCATATTGTGCTGAGCTGACACTATTTCAAAACACCCACTACGGGGTACTGGCCAGCCGCCTAGCCAGTTTTACGAGTGTAACCAAGGAGATAGGTAACGGCTGCGGGTTCTCTCCACATATCTACGATTATACGTAATAACAGCCTACGTGAGTATTTCTACCCTAATCCACGTATCGAACTCCCACATGATAAATCTGGGATCAGGTAAACTATGCCCTAAATGAAACATGCTGGGAGGATATCTTAAATTACATGGACCCTAACCAATGCATCGAAAAGATCACCCTCCTGGTAGCTAAAAGTATGTTCAAGGTATATTCCTATAAGACAAAAGAAAAGAAGAAGTAAACTGGAGAGAGAGAGAGACGCTCCCTCTACAGGAGAAGACGAAGAATCATTGAGCTCCTCAAGAATGCCAGATTATCTGATACACGGAAGGAAGTGCTAACCAGATAAGTGGGAAATATTGAGCTGAAGTTAAAGGACTCATACAGGATCTAGGAGAGTAAAGAGGAGCTAAAAGCGATTAATGAAATTGAAAGAAATTCAAAATATTTCTTTTCATATACCAAAAATAAGTCAAAAACCACTTCTTGTATAGGGCCCCTGCTCAGACAAGACGGATCTTACACTGACGACAACAAAGAAATGAGCGAGATACTGAAATTGCAGTATGACTCAGTGTTCAGCGAGCCACTAACCAGTTTAAAGAGAGACAATCCAAATAATTTTTTCATGAATGAGCCTCAAAACCCTGCCAATGTAGGCCAGATTTATGACATAACCCTAACTCCACTAGACTTTGAGAAAGCCATCGACGACATGCCCATGCACTCAGCCCCAGGCCCAGACTCGTGGAACTTGGTGTTCATTAAAAACTGCAAGAAAACCCTCTCACGGGCCCTAAGTATGCTATGGAGAAGGAGCCTAGACACAGGCGAGATTCCACAGTCACTAAAAACAACAGATATAGCCCCACTCCATAAAGGTGGCAGCAAAGCAGTAGCTAAGAATTATAGACCAATAGCTTTAACGTCCCACATCATAAAAATCTTTGAAAGAGTTCTAAGAAGCATGATAGCAAACCACCTGGACTCCCAAAATTGCACAACCCAGGGCAACATGGTTTCAGAGCAGGTCGCTCCTGCCTTTCACAACTGCTTGACCACTATGATATGGTCCTAGATGCACTGGAAAACAAACAGAATGCAGATGTAGCATATACAGACTTTGCAAAAGCCTTTGACAAGTGCGACCATGGTGTAATAGCACACAAAATGCGTGCTAAAGGGATAAGCGGCAAAGTAGGCAGATAGATCTTCAACTTTCTAACCAATCGCACACAAAGAGTAGTGGTAAACGGAGTTAAATCAGATGCTGCCATAGTGAAGATCTCTGTCCCACAAGGCACAGTACTCGCACCTATCCTGTTCCTTATTCTCATATCAGACATAGACAGAGACGTAAACCATAACACTATCATCTTTTGCAGACGATACTAGGATCTGCGTGAGTGTCATCCACTGAGGACACGGCAAAGCTCCAAGAAGATATAATCCAAGTTTTCCAATGGGCAACAGAGAACAATATGATGTTCAATGAAGACAAATTCCAACTACTCCTTTATAGAAAACTGGAGTAAATAATAACTAGGACTGAGTATACTACAAACTCCAATCACACAATAGAGCGGAAAAGTAATGTGAAGGACCTGGGTGTGGTAATGTCCGAAGACCTCACCTTCAAGGACCACAACAATGCCACTATCACATCTGCGAGGAAACTGATAGGATGGATAATGAGAACATTCAAGACAAGAGATGCTAAGCCAGTGATGATCCTTTTCAAATCACTTATTCTTTCTAGGCTGGAATACTGCTGTACATTAACATCCCCATTCAAGGCAGGTGAAATTGCAGAGCTAGAGAATGTACAGAGAACCTTTACTGCACGTATAAGTTCCATCAAACACCTTAACTACTGGGAGCGCCTGGAAGCACTTGACTTGTACTCACTAGAGCGCAGGCGAGAGAGATATATCATAATCTACACCTGGAAGATTCTGGAGGGACTGGTCCCTAATATGCACACAGCAATCACTCCATACGAAAGCAAAAGACTTGGCAGGCGATGCAACATACCCCCAGTGAAAAGTAGGGGCGTCACTGGTACACTAAGAGAAAACACAATAAGTGTCTGGGGCCCAAGACTGTTCAACAGCCTCCCACCAGCAATAAGGGGCATTACTGTAAAACCCCTGGTTGTCTTCAAGAGAGAGCTGGACAGATACCTAAAGACGGTGCCGTATCAGCCGGGCTGTAGTTCGTACGTTGGACTGCATGCGGCCAGCAGTAACAGCCTCGTTGATCAGGCCTTGATCCACCAGGAGGCCTGGTCGTGGACCGGGCCGCGGGGCCGTTGATCCCCGGAATGCCCTCCAGGTAGACTCCAGGTAGACTTCCCCATGGAGATAAGAGGAAATAAACAAGAACAAGAACTAGTAAGAAAATAGAAGAAAACCCAGAGGGGTGTGTATAGATATGCTTGTACATGTATGTGTAGTGTGACCTAAGTGTAAATAGAAGTAGCAAAACGTACCTGATATCTTGCATGTTTATGAGACAGAAAAAAGATACCAGCAATGCTACCATCATGTAAAACAGGCTTTCGTTTTACACTCACTTGGCAGGACGGTAGGACCTCCCTGGGCGGTTGCTGTCTACCAACCTACTACCTAAGATATATATATTTATATATCCTAGTAACCCCTTCTCCTGTATACATTACTAACATTAAAAAAAGAAACTTTTGTTTTTCTTTTTGGGCCACCCTGCCACCCTCACTGTGTCTTGTGCAAGCACAAGGCACAGTGAGAACCGTAGTGACCAGACGTGAAGGTAAGCCTGCCAAGAATGATTTACGAGTGTACCATATTGCTTCGTAACTTTGGCGGGTTTCCTTGTGATTGGCTGGTTGAACAAAGGTATTGATATAACGACTGGGCCCCTGCTCGTTAAACTCTTAGCTCCTGGTTCACTGGTCGGTAGGTATGCCTATATGGATGTGTGGTATATGCCGAATAAAATGTAACATATTCTTAGGATGCCACAAGCATGCTCCACTTTCTTGGATTGCCTGCTCACTATCTCATATTCTTGACAGAATAGAGAATAGAGCAAGACGATTCATCTCTCGCCTGGACGCGGCCTGGACAAATCTGTTATTTCAGCAGAGCCTTCAACACAGGAGGGATGTAGGTGACCTTACTGTTATGTACAAGGCCATTATTGTCAAAGTACCACACTTGGCTCCACTTTGTGGAGAGCGAGAAGTGAGCTTCTATACATCAAGACGGGCAGCAAACAACAACTGCGCAGTACCCTTCTCCAGGACATCACTTCATCTAAGATCATATATTCCCTTGGATGACTCGAGTTTGGAACATGTTCATGCAGCATAATGGTGTCGATGAAATAATGTCAGTTGACCACAGATGTGTCCAGCTTCATTCTGCTCCATATTTTTAGTATGTCTTATAACAATAAAAATGCTTTTAAATGAGCTGATGTAGGTAACAGCTCTTAGCTTGTAAATAACCTTGTAAAACCCTTGTGTAACAGAGAGAGAGAGAGAGAGAGAGAGAGATAGTTGGGGGACAGGGGATCAATATAGAGCAACAGGCGTTCAGTGTAACATGGGCCTGGAAACCACAGCGACGTTGCGTTGAATCGTTCCTTCTATCATGGAGCCTCAACCACAGCGCCGCAACTATAGCGCCTCAACCAGGGAGCTTCAACCATAGAGCCTTAGTAATGGAGTGTAATATGTGTCGAGTGCGACTGTCGGCAATTTCTGGCAGGTGCATCTCATTCAGCTCTTTAAGGTCATTCGTCTTATATTCGATGTTCAACACACAGAACAAATTTCCTTCTTGTCGTTTTGGCCAGCCTTAATAAGCACGATTGGTCATTGCTGGCTTGGTGTGTGCAACATCCATGTACGGGGTGGCTAACTAGGTGCTGGAGCGCTCTGATGGTTCACAGTGAAAATGGAAGGTCTGGGTAAAGTTTCCTCTCTTAGAGGGACATCGAAGATTGTCAGACTCTCCCTCCTGCCTCGGACAATCATACCTGTTTATATTGTCATATAAAATATGTTTAGTGACTTGTTCTAAGTGTAATTAGTCTTAGCAATAGTTTTTGAAAGCGTGAACCGGCAAGCCAGCTGAAGGCCTCGGTCAGATGATCCAAATCTCCAGCTGCGGGTCATCATATGACAAAGACCCACGACAGGAAACGCTTGTCCTGTTTCCTGACAAACCTTACCTAACCTAACCTTTCTGTTTAAGCATTGACATTCCTACATCACGACTTATCTTGAGTTTATGGACTACTATATGGCTTTGAGGTGTATGACAATAGACGTACCATCAAAACTCTTGGGGCTGTAGTAAGAGACAGTAAGGTCACTGATACGAACAAGTCACACAAGTGTTACGTACCAAAATCATAGTGGCTCAGAGGTAGAACGATCGGGCTGCTACATTCCGAGATCACTGTTCGAGTCCCCTTCCAGTCATCTGTTTATCTATTAGTATTCATAATTGTACATACGCTCTGGTGGTGGGAATATATGACAGACCACAAAACCGTTTGTGTATACATACTTTGTTTATCTTTGGCATTTGACTGCGTTGTCAGCTGGTACACTGCACGGACGTTTGCTGCAGGTACATTGAGAGTATCTGTACTCGTGATACCGAGCCTCAACCAAGTTGCTACAACACGGACCTTCAATTATGAAGCATCAACAATGGAGCCTCAACCATGGAACCTCAACCAATGAATCTCAACCATGGAACCTCAATCATGATGGAGCTTCAGCCATGTAGCCTCACCAATGGATCCTCAACAACAGTCTCTACCATGGAGCCTCAACTATAAAGCCTCAACTATTGAGTCTTAATTTAGAGATTCAAAGATGGAGCCTCAATCATGGAGTCTCAGCCATTAAGTCCTAGCCTCAGAGTTTCAACCACAGAGCCTCAACCGTTGAACCACAACCGTGGAACCTCAACCGTGGAGTCTCAGCCATAGTGCCTCAACCATGGAACTTCAACCATGGAACCTCAGTCATGGAGTCTCAACCATGGAACCTCAACCATTGAACCTTAACCATGGAGCTTCAACCATGGAGTATCAGCCATTAAACCTCAAAACTGGAGAAATAACCATGAAGACTCAGCAATGGAGTCATTACCATTGGAATTCAACCATAGAGCCTCAACCAACGGAGCCACAACCATAATTCCTGAA
This sequence comes from Cherax quadricarinatus, assembly GCF_038502225.1. Classification (NCBI taxonomy): domain Eukaryota; kingdom Metazoa; phylum Arthropoda; class Malacostraca; order Decapoda; family Parastacidae; genus Cherax; species Cherax quadricarinatus. Next base: position 11,755,921 of record NC_091308.1, read on the forward strand.
AAATGGAGCTACGTCCATGGAACAACAACCATGGAACCTCATTTACTGAACAACGACCACGGTGGAACAAGCATGGGGGCAAAAGAGCGCGTGCCAAGAAGGTCGGTCAGACTCCTGGAAGGGTGGCTGGAAAGCCTACAGGGTGGGCCGCGATGCGGGCGACAGGGTTGGCGGCAGAGTGGGCGGCAGGGTGAGCGGTGGTGTGGCAGGTTCGCAGAGCTAAACACACACACACACACACACAGTTCCAGGTAAAAATGTTAACACTCTCGTGTTTTCTGAAAATTGCTTTCTAAATTCGGGCAAAAATTAGCTCCAGTGAACCAGCTATATAATTTCTCTCTAAATATATAACCGCTAAAATTACTTCTATATTTCCTCTCTCGGGAAGACCCCCTCATTGATAACACCAAATTATTTTCACTTATACTTAGCGTTTTAACCAGTGAGTAGAAAACCAGGAAAAAAATTAAAATATGGAAAGAAAACGTATAAACACTGAGAGACGCATTTATATCAGTGCGTATACGCTGAGAGATGTATATACAACGAGAGATGTATATCTGTGTATATGCCACGAGAGATGTATATCTGTATATACAACGAGAGATGTATATCTCTCATTATCATATACATCGAGAGATGTATATATCCCATTGTAAATACGCTAACAGATGCGTGAGTTTCAACGTGTGTATAGTGAAACATGTCATGCATCTCAGTATATACATGTATATATACACACCGACATATGTATACATTTGTTAGTGTGAATCTTCTCTGAGAGATGCATATTTCTCAGTGTATATGCACCAAGAGACATATGTATATATATCTCAGTACATATTTTTTGGTCAACACATCGGCCGTTTCCCACCGAGGCAGGGTAACCCGAGAAAGAAGAAACACTTTCATCATCGCTCACTCCATCACTGTCTTGCCAGAGGCGTGCCGATACTCAAGTTCAAAAACTGCAATATATCTCCACCCCTCGTTCAGAGTGCCGGCACTCTACTTCCCACCTCCAGGACTCAAGTCCTGGTTACTTTGATCACACGTTCACGCACGCTTGCTGGAAGTCCAAGCCCTCGCACACAAAACCTCCTTTACTCCCTCCCTCTAACCTTTCCCAGGACGACTCCTACCCCTGCAACTCCTACCTCGTCTTTCACAGACCGATCTGTTGACAAGTCCACTCCCGGATGTCAGAACACATTCACTTTCTCCATAATCTCTCCCTCCAATCTGATATTCAGTCTTTCATTACCTATTTTTTTTATTCTCATCACCTTTCTCATTCCTATGTTCAATTTCAATTACCTTCTTTTACATACCCTACCAAATTCGTTCACCAACCACTGCACTTTCTTTTTAGAATCTCCCAAAAGCACAGTGTCATCAGCAAAGAGCAACTGTGGCAACTCCCACTTTGTGTTAGATTCTTTATCTTTTAACCCCACAACTCTTGCCAGCATCCGAGCATTCACTTCTCTTACAACCCCATCTATAAATATATTGAACAACCATGGTGACATCACACATCCTTGCCTAAGGCTTACTTTTACTGGGAAATAATCTCCGTAAATATACACTGAGAAATAATCATCGATTAACATATTCTTCATGTCATTGTACAAGTAAATTACAACTTTATTGACCCCAGTGCTTAATCGATCCGAGTGCTTTAGTGACTAAAGTGCTTTATTGAGCTTCATTAATCCCAGTTTTATTGATTCCAGGGCTTTATTGGCGCCAGTTTTCATGTGGATGGTGAAGTTCATCATAGATAGACCTTAGATAATTCAGTTTGCATTGTAAACGCCCAGTTATTAATTCTTATTCCTAACTCGACATAGTCTATCGTTCTTATCTAGGGAGGTGGTAACAAGAACAGATGTAGATCTGCCAGTAGACTCCTGGTTTTAACCTGTGATATATTATTACTGAGAGTTAAGGGAGAACTTTCTTCTTGAGCAGTTGTCTTTACAAGTGAAAAAGAACAATTATTACTTCGTAAAAATATTACCATTCTTCCTTAAATGATTGTACATACATCAGCTGCCTTGTTTGTGGGCCGAGGCTCTTGATGATAATATTAATACCAATACTACTACTACTACTACTACTAGTAATAATAATGATAATAATCATGATAATAATAATAATAATAATAATAATAATAATAATAATAATAATAATAATAATAATAATAATTTTATTATTATTAATTATTTTGTACTAAATCTATCAAAAAATAAATAATAAAATTGATAATGCTACTACTACTACTACTAATAATAATGATAATAATCATGATAATAATAATAATAATAATAATAATAATAATAATAATAATAATAATAATAATATTAATAAAAATAATTTTATTATTATTGTTATTATTATCATTATTATTATTATTATTATTATTATTATTATTATTATTATTATTATTATTATTATTATTATTATTATTATTATTATTATTATTATTTTGTAGTGAATCTATCAAAAAATTTGCATAATAATATTTGAGCATCTTCCTGATGAAGAAGGTCGGGTCGTCAGATAAAGTGTCACCTGACAATAATAATTTCCATTTTTAATGTTTCTTACCCATGAAGCTTAACTTACTGGAAATTACTAAAATTGGTTTATTTCAGGTGTCTCGGCTCATGGAGTCTTATTATACTTGTTACTTTAAGATGTATGATGATATTATCTAAGCTGGGCCATGTGACTTACCTTCATTTTACTACGTTTAATTTTTTTATGCTATTCCAGTCATCAGTTTCCTAACGCTATACGTAACAGTGATAACTTTCGTTTAAAACAGGTTGGATTCGTGTTACGTCTGGCTTCGCGGTGTTTGATCAGCACCAGACAACGTTGAAATCTGTACGATTATCACGGGTTCATACCTATTGTAGACTATAAATATTTCGCGGATATATTCAACATTATTTTCAGTATAGTAACTTTACATCATGTCAGTGACAAACTAGACTCATACACTCTTATGTAATAATGGGAATGTCTGAAATTGTTGCAGTAATCAGCATGATATCATTATGAATATTGAATAATGATAAGATTATGTATCACATAATACGCTGGTCACCTCTCGCCGAGGCAGTGACCCAAGAAAGAGAAAACGTATTCATCGCTTTTTATTCAGTTTTGCTGTCTTGCCAGAGGAGTGTATCACAGCTCAGATGATCCTATCACAGCTCAGATGATCCTATCACAGCTCAGATGATCCTATCACAGCTCAGATGATCCTATCACAGCTCAGATGATCCTATCGCAGCTCAGATGATCCTATCACAGCTCAGATGATCCTATCGCAGCTCAGATGATCCTATCACAGCTCAGATGATCCTATCGCAGCTCAGATGATCCTATCGCAGCTCAGATGATCCTATCGCAGCTCAGATGATCCTATCACAGCTCAGATGATCCTATCACAGCTCAGATGATCCTATCACAGCTCAGATGATCCTATCGCAGCTCAGATGATCCTATCACAGCTCAGATGATCCTATCGCAGCTCAGATGATCCTATCACAGCTCAGATGATCCTATCGCAGCTCAGATGATCCTATCACAGCTCAGATGATCCTATCACAGCTCAGATGATCCTATCACAGCTCAGATGATCCTATCACAGCTCAGATGATCCTATCACAGCTCAGATGATCCTATCACAGCTCAGATGATCCTATCACAGCTCAGATGATCCTATCACAGCTCAGATGATCCTATCACAGCTCAGATGATCCTATCACAGCTCAGATGATCCTATCACAGCTCAGATGATCCTATCACAGCTCAGATGATCCTATCACAGCTCAGATGATCCTATCACAGCTCAGATGATCCTATCACAGCTCAGATGATCCTATCACAGCTCAGATGATCCTATCACAGCTCAGATGATCCTATCACAGCTCAGATGATCCTATCACAGCTCAGATGATCCTATCACAGCTCAGATGATCCTATCGCAGCTCAGATGATCCTATCACAGCTCAGATGATCCTATCACAGCTCAGATGATCCTATCACAGCTCAGATGATCCTATCACAGCTCAGATGATCCTATCGCAGCTCAGATGATCCTATCACAGCTCAGATGATCCTATCACAGCTCAGATGATCCTATCGCAGCTCAGATGATCCTATCACAGCTCAGATGATCCTATCGCAGCTCAGATGATCCTATCACAGCTCAGATGATCCTATCAAAGCTCAGATGATCCTATCACAGCTCAGATGATCCTATCACAGCTCAGATGATCCTATCACAGCTCAGATGATCCTATCACAGCTCAGATGATCCTATCACAGCTCAGATGATCCTATCACAGCTCAGATGATCCTATCACAGCTCAGATGATCCTATCACAGCTCAGATGATCCTATCACAGCTCAGATGATCCTATCACAGCTCAGATGATCCTATCACAGCTCAGATGATCCTATCGCAGCTCAGATGATCCTATCACAGCTCAGATGATCCTATCACAGCTCAGATGATCCTATCACAGCTCAGATGATCCTATCACAGCTCAGATGATCCTATCACAGCTCAGATGATCCTATCACAGCTCAGATGATCCTATCACAGCTCAGATGATCCTATCGCAGCTCAGATGATCCTATCACAGCTCAGATGATCCTATCACAGCTCAGATGATCCTATCACAGCTCAGATGATCCTATCGCAGCTCAGATGATCCTATCACAGCTCAGATGATCCTATCACAGCTCAGATGATCCTATCGCAGCTCAGATGATCCTATCGCAGCTCAGATGATCCTATCACAGCTCAGATGATCCTATCGCAGCTCAGATGATCCTATCACAGCTCAGATGATCCTATCACAGCTCAGATGATCCTATGACAGCTCAGATGATCCTATCACAGCTCAGATGATCCTATCGCAGTTCAGATGATCCTATCACAGCTCAGATGATCCTATCGCAGCTCAGATGATCCTATCACAGCTCAGATGATCCTATCGCAGCTCAGATGATCCTATCACAGCTCAGATGATCCTATCACAGCTCAGATGATCCTATCACAGCTCAGATGATCCTATCACAGCTCAGATGATCCTATCACAGCTCAGATGATCCTATCACAGCTCAGATGATCCTATCGCAGCTCAGATGATCCTATCACAGCTCAGATGATCCTATCACAGCTCAGATGATCCTATCACAGCTCAGATGATCCTATCACAGCTCAGATGATCCTATCGCAGCTCAGATGATCCTATCGCAGCTCAGATGATCCTATCACAGCTCAGATGATCCTATCACAGCTCAGATGATCCTATCACAGCTCAGATGATCCTATCGCAGCTCAGATGATCCTATCACAGCTCAGATGATCCTATCGCAGCTCAGATGATCCAATCACAGCTCAGATGATCCTATCGCAGCTCAGATGATCCTATCACAGCTCAGATGATCCTATCACAGCTCAGATGATCCTATCACAGCTCAGATGATCCTATCACAGCTCAGATGATCCTATCACAGCTCAGATGATCCTATCGCATCAGATGATCCTATCACAGCTCAGATGATCCTATCACAGCTCAGATGATCCTATCGCAGCTCAGATGATCCTATCACAGCTCAGATGATCCTATCGCAGCTCAGATGATCCTATCACAGCTCAGATGATCCTATCGCAGCTCAGATGATCCTATCACAGCTCAGATGATCCTATCACAGCTCAGATGATCCTATCACAGCTCAGATGATCCTATCACAGCTCAGATGATCCTATCACAGCTCAGATGATCCTATCACAGCTCAGATGATCCTATCGCAGCTCAGATGATCCTATCACAGCTCAGATGATCCTATCACAGCTCAGATGATCCTATCACAGCTCAGATGATCCTATCACAGCTCAGATGATCCTATCGCAGCTCAGATGATCCTATCACAGCTCAGATGATCCTATCGCAGCTCAGATGATCCTATCACAGCTCAGATGATCCTATCACAGCTCAGATGATCCTATCACAGCTCAGATGATCCTATCGCAGCTCAGATGATCTCAGATGATCTACAGCTCAGATGATCCTATCTATCGCAGCTCAGATGATCCTATCACAGCTCAGATGATCCTATCGCAGCTCAGATGATCCTATCACAGCTCAGATGATCCTATCACAGCTCAGATGATCCTATCACAGCTCAGATGATCCTATCACAGCTCAGATGATCCTATCACAGCTCAGATGATCCTATCACAGCTCAGATGATCCTATCACAGCTCAGATGATCCTATCACAGCTCAGATGATCCTATCACAGCTCAGATGATCCTATCACAGCTCAGATGATCCTATCACAGCTCAGATGATCCTATCACAGCTCAGATGATCCTATCACAGCTCAGATGATCCTATCACAGCTCAGATGATCCTATCACAGCTCAGATGATCCTATCACAGCTCAGATGATCCTATCTACAGCTCAGATGATCCTATCACAGCTCAGATGATCCTATCACAGCTCAGATGATCCTATCACAGCTCAGATGATCCTATCACAGCTCAGATGATCCTATCACAGCTCAGATGATCCTATCACAGCTCAGATGATCCTATCACAGCTCAGATGATCCTATCACAGCTCAGATGATCCTATCACAGCTCAGATGATCCTATCACAGCTCAGATGATCCTATCACAGCTCAGATGATCCTATCACAGCTCAGATGATCCTATCACAGCTCAGATGATCCTATCACAGCTCAGATGATCCTATCGCAGCTCAGATGATCCTATCACAGCTCAGATGATCCTATCACAGCTCAGATGATCCTATCACAGCTCAGATGATCCTATCACAGCTCAGATGATCCTATCACAGCTCAGATGATCCTATCACAGCTCAGATGATCCTATCACAGCTCAGATGATCCTATCACAGCTCAGATGATCCTATCACAGCTCAGATGATCCTATCGCAGCTCAGATGATCCTATCACAGCTCAGATGATCCTATCACAGCTCAGATGATCCTATCACAGCTCAGATGATCCTATCACAGCTCAGATGATCCTATCACAGCTCAGATGATCCTATCACAGCTCAGATGATCCTATCACAGCTCAGATGATCCTATCGCAGCTCAGATGATCCTATCACAGCTCAGATGATCCTATCACAGCTCAGATGATCCTATCGCAGCTCAGATGATCCTATCGCAGCTCAGATGATCCTATCACAGCTCAGATGATCCTATCGCAGCTCAGATGATCCTATCACAGCTCAGATGATCCTATCACAGCTCAGATGATCCTATCACAGCTCAGATGATCCTATCACAGCTCAGATGATCCTATCGCAGTTCAGATGATCCTATCACAGCTCAGATGATCCTATCGCAACTCAGATGATCCTATCACAGCTCAGATGATCCTATCGCAGCTCAGATGATCCTATCACAGCTCAGATGATCCTATCACAGCTCAGATGATCCTATCACAGCTCAGATGATCCTATCACAGCTCAGATGATCCTATCACAGCTCAGATGATCCTATCACAGCTCAGATGATCCTATCGCAGCTCAGATGATCCTATCACAGCTCAGATGATCCTATCACAGCTCAGATGATCCTATCACAGCTCAGATGATCCTATCACAGCTCAGATGATCCTATCGCAGCTCAGATGATCCTATCGCAGCTCAGATGATCCTATCACAGCTCAGATGATCCTATCACAGCTCAGATGATCCTATCACAGCTCAGATGATCCTATCGCAGCTCAGATGATCCTATCACAGCTCAGATGATCCTATCGCAGCTCAGATGATCCTATCACAGCTCAGATGATCCTATCGCAGCTAAGATGATCCTATCACAGCTCAGATGATCCTATCACAGCTCAGATGATCCTATCACAGCTCAGATGATCCTATCACAGCTCAGATGATCCTATCACAGCTCAGATGATCCTATCGCAGCTCAGATGATCCTATCACAGCTCAGATGATCCTATCACAGCTCAGATGATCCTATCGCAGCTCAGATGATCCTATCACAGCTCAGATGATCCTATCGCAGCTCAGATGATCCTATCACAGCTCAGATGATCCTATCGCAGCTCAGATGATCCTATCACAGCTCAGATGATCCTATCACAGCTCAGATGATCCTATCACAGCTCAGATGATCCTATCACAGCTCAGATGATCCTATCACAGCTCAGATGATCCTATCACAGCTCAGATGATCCTATCGCAGCTCAGATGATCCTATCACAGCTCAGATGATCCTATCACAGCTCAGATGATCCTATCACAGCTCAGATGATCCTATCACAGCTCAGATGATCCTATCGCAGCTCAGATGATCCTATCACAGCTCAGATGATCCTATCACAGCTCAGATGATCCTATCACAGCTCAGATGATCCTATCGAAGCTCAGATGATCCTATCACAGCTCAGATGATCCTATCACAGCTCAGATGATCCTATCACAGCTCAGATGATCCTATCACAGCTCAGATGATCCTATCGCAGCTCAGATGATCCTATCACAGCTCAGATGATCCTATCACAGCTCAGATGATCCTATCACAGCTCAGATGATCCTATCACAGCTCAGATGATCCTATCGCAGCTCAGATGATCCTATCACAGCTCAGATGATCCTATCGCAGCTCAGATGATCCTATCACAGCTCAGATGATCCTATCACAGCTCAGATGATCCTATCGCAGCTCAGATGATCCTATCACAGCTCAGATGATCCTATCACAGCTCAGATGATCCTATCACAGCTCAGATGATCCTATCACAGCTCAGATGATCCTATCGCAGCTCAGATGATCCTATCACAGCTCAGATGATCCTATCACAGCTCAGATGATCCTATCACAGCTCAGATGATCCTATCACAGCTCAGATGATCCTATCACAGCTCAGATGATCCTATCGCAGCTCAGATGATCCTATCACAGCTCAGATGATCCTATCGCAGCTCAGATGATCCTATCACAGCTCAGATGATCCTATCACAGCTCAGATGATCCTATCACAGCTCAGATGATCCTATCACAGCTCAGATGATCCTATCACAGCTCAGATGATCCTATCACAGCTCAGATGATCCTATCACAGCTCAGATGATCCTATCACAGCTCAGATGATCCTATCACAGCTCAGATGATCCTATCACAGCTCAGATGATCCTATCACAGCTCAGATGATCCTATCACAGCTCAGATGATCCTATCGCAGCTCAGATGATCCTATCACAGCTCAGATGATCCTATCACAGCTCAGATGATCCTATCACAGCTCAGATGATCCTATCACAGCTCAGATGATCCTATCACAGCTCAGATGATCCTATCACAGCTCAGATGATCCTATCACAGCTCAGATGATCCTATCGCAGCTCAGATGATCCTATCACAGCTCAGATGATCCTATCACAGCTCAGATGATCCTATCACAGCTCAGATGATCCTATCGCAGCTCAGATGATCCTATCACAGCTCAGATGATCCTATCACAGCTCAGATGATCCTATCGCAGCTCAGATGATCCTATCGCAGCTCAGATGATCCTATCACAGCTCAGATGATCCTATCGCAGCTCAGATGATCCTATCACAGCTCAGATGATCCTATCACAGCTCAGATGATCCTATCACAGCTCAGATGATCCTATCACAGCTCAGATGATCCTATCGCAGTTCAGATGATCCTATCACAGCTCAGATGATCCTATCGCAGCTCATATGATCCTATCACAGCTCAGATGATCCTATCGCAGCTCAGATGATCCTATCACAGCTCAGATGATCCTATCACAGCTCAGATGATCCTATCACAGCTCAGATGATCCTATCACAGCTCAGATGATCCTATCACAGCTCAGATGATCCTATCACAGCTCAGATGATCCTATCGCAGCTCAGATGATCCTATCACAGCTCAGATGATCCTATCACAGCTCAGATGATCCTATCACAGCTCAGATGATCCTATCACAGCTCAGATGATCCTATCGCAGCTCAGATGATCCTATCGCAGCTCAGATGATCCTATCACAGCTCAGATGATCCTATCACAGCTCAGATGATCCTATCACAGCTCAGATGATCCTATCGCAGCTCAGATGATCCTATCACAGCTCAGATGATCCTATCGCAGCTCAGATGATCCTATCACAGCTCAGATGATCCTATCGCAGCTCAGATGATCCTATCACAGCTCAGATGATCCTATCACAGCTCAGATGATCCTATCACAGCTCAGATGATCCTATCACAGCTCAGATGATCCTATCACAGCTCAGATGATCCTATCGCAGCTCAGATGATCCTATCACAGCTCAGATGATCCTATCACAGCTCAGATGATCCTATCGCAGCTCAGATGATCCTATTACAGCTCAGATGATCCTATCGCAGCTCAGATGATCCTATCACAGCTCAGATGATCCTATCGCAGCTCAGATGATCCTATCACAGCTCAGATGATCCTATCACAGCTCAGATGATCCTATCACAGCTCAGATGATCCTATCACAGCTCAGATGATCCTATCACAGCTCAGATGATCCTATCACAGCTCAGATGATCCTATCGCAGCTCAGATGATCCTATCACAGCTCAGATGATCCTATCACAGCTCAGATGATCCTATCACAGCTCAGATGATCCTATCACAGCTCAGATGATCCTATCGCAGCTCAGATGATCCTATCACAGCTCAGATGATCCTATCACAGCTCAGATGATCCTATCACAGCTCAGATGATCCTATCGCAGCTCAGATGATCCTATCGCAGCTCAGATGATCCTATCACAGCTCAGATGATCCTATCGCAGCTCAGATGATCCTATCACAGCTCAGATGATCCTATCACAGCTCAGATGATCCTATCGCAGCTCAGATGATCCTATCACAGCTCAGATGATCCTATCGCAGCTCAGATGATCCTATCACAGCTCAGATGATCCTATCACAGCTCAGATGATCCTATCGCAGCTCAGATGATCCTATCACAGCTCAGATGATCCTATCACAGCTCAGATGATCCTATCACAGCTCAGATGATCCTATCACAGCTCAGATGATCCTATCACAGCTCAGATGATCCTATCACAGCTCAGATGATCCTATCGCAGCTCAGATGATCCTATCACAGCTCAGATGATCCTATCACAGCTCAGATGATCCTATCACAGCTCAGATGATCCTATCACAGCTCAGATGATCCTATCGCAGCTCAGATGATCCTATCGCAGCTCAGATGATCCTATCACAGCTCAGATGATCCTATCACAGCTCAGATGATCCTATCACAGCTCAGATGATCCTATCGCAGCTCAGATGATCCTATCACAGCTCAGATGATCCTATCGCAGCTCAGATGATCCTATCACAGCTCAGATGATCCTATCGCAGCTCAGATGATCCTATCACAGCTCAGATGATCCTATCACAGCTCAGATGATCCTATCACAGCTCAGATGATCCTATCACAGCTCAGATGATCCTATCACAGCTCAGATGATCCTATCGCAGCTCAGATGATCCTATCACAGCTCAGATGATCCTATCACAGCTCAGATGATCCTATCGCAGCTCAGATGATCCTATTACAGCTCAGATGATCCTATCACAGCTCAGATGATCCTATCGCAGCTCAGATGATCCTATCGCAGCTCAGATGATCCTATCACAGCTCAGATGATCCTATCACAGCTCAGATGATCCTATCACAGCTCAGATGATCCTATCGCAGCTCAGATGATCCTATCACAGCTCAGATGATCCTATCACAGCTCAGATGATCCTATCACAGCTCAGATGATCCTATCACAGCTCAGATGATCCTATCGCAGCTCAGATGATCCTATCACAGCTCAGATGACTCTTCTTACTGTAACATCACCACTCCTTTAAAGTGCAGGCATTGTACTTCTCGCCTCCAACTGAAGTTCAGCTAACCGGTTTCCCTGCATCTCTTCACAAATATTACTTTGCTCACACACGAACAACACGTCATGTCATATAATACACTTGTCTAAACTCACTTCGATGTTATGCTGAATGTTCAGGTCTTTGTGTACTCAAAAAATACTTTAACACTTCCGTCTCCCCCTCCAACCCATCCTGGGACGACATCCAGGACTCCTTGTTGCCAGCTTCAGAGATGCAGCAGCTATTGATACCCTCCATCCGCAGTCCAACGTATGTTCCATAACCTGGGTGATCAGGAACTGTTTCGAGGGATCTGTCGAGTTCTGTTTTGAAGACAGTTAGCGGTTTGTTGGTAATACCTCTTATGAACGAAGGGAGGGTATTGAAGAGTCGCTGTCCCTTAACACTTGTTGAGCTCTCTCTCTCTCTCTCTCTCTCTCTCTCTCTCTCTATATATATATATATATATATATATATATATATATATATATATATATATATATATATATATATATATATATATATATATATATATATATATATATATATGTATTCATTTCACTTTTATATTGCGTTCTCTAGTTGAGTGCATCAGATTAGACAGTAATAGTGGGAATTATTCATTAATACGATTTACCCGGCCTGTGATGCAAGACATGGAGACATCAAAGGAAATGTTTGTTTTGTCGACAGATAGGATGAACATGTCATATATATGTCAACATTACATAAAACATCACATCAACGACAATATCTCGATTTTTCTTTGATTATACAGTGCACCGTGTTAGCAAATATTATAATCTCAACACCACACTGCCAGATAAAATACTGGAGAACAAGGACACACATGAGAGGGAGGACATGTGTTGGCACACAGTAATGAACTAAGTAGGATATTTATAATGTAAATTATCCATTAATTATATGTATATATATATATATATATATATATATATATATATATATATATATATATATATATATATATATATATATATATATATAGTATTAAGTACCACCTCTATAGCTGGACTGGGGAGCCTCATCCTCAGAGAAGACAATAAACGTACCTCAGGGAAAACTCAAGGTTCTCCCCGGAGCTGTTTGAATATTTTCTTCTCCTACCACCCCCTATATATTTTTTATTCTATGTGAACATTTATTAATAAACAAAATACATTTACAGAAAAAAACATAAACATGAATACAATGGCACAATGTATCAAAGATCATGAATTTCCTCCAGCTCCTCCGATGCTGGACGTGAGCCAAGTATGCAGCAAGCATTTCCCCTCTGGATGGCGACGCTGAGGCGCTGGAACATGAAAGTGGCTGCCCTTGGGTCCCTGGTGGTGTCGATGAGTCTGGAGCCCAATTCTTTAAGGAAACGTGTGACAGTTTTTCCCCATGATCCCAAGGTCTCTGATCCCACTGGGACAAATTGATACTGTTGGCTAATGTCCCTGTACTTGCTGATCTTGTACTCCTCCCTGTGGTCAGCAGCTCCTCCCTGTCGCCCCACACTGTGATGTATATAGGTGTCAGCCAGTGTGGACACACAGGTATAGTCCCATGCTAAGAGCTTGCCATTCTTCCAAGGATAGATGGTGATCCCGTCGGGGCGGTTTGCTGGGTTGTGGGTATTGTTTGCTGCAAGGGATCGTGGCTCCCTCTCGGCAGGGCATCCAGCTGTAGCAAGGGTTCTCTTAATGATGTCGTTGACCTCATTGTGTCTTGCATGCCAGCCCTTGGTTTTGGAACAGTTAAGACCATGTAGACCGTATTGGTCTGCTTGCACTTCGCCGCAAATACACATATATTCTGTGTGAATTGGGGCAGCAAGGCGCAGAGCCACTGCAATACGGAGGGTCTTAGGGTCGAGTCGCGTTCCCATTGCCGATATGCGAACTGTTTGGAGGAAGTCCCCGGAGTGAGGTGCACTCACAGCCTGGAGACAGGCAATCTCCCTATCTGATGTTGCAGCCCTGAGAATGTTGGCAAGCACCTTTTCAGCAATTGGGCCATCCCAGCTTGACTGTTTGTGAGCCAGTGCTGCACTAGGGTTTGGTGCTGGAGCAGCAAGAGTCTCCCATTCGGTGATGGCACTGGCATAGCTAGGGTCTTCTATTCCTGCTGAGTCACTGAGGGTGTCAGGAAGAATTTGTCTTATCAACTCGTTTGATGCAATGGAAGAGGACAGGAAAGCTGGTAGAGCAATCTGGGAGGATCTGCGTACTCCTAGCCCTCGAAGCCTGACCGGAAGTGAGGTTATATATATATATATATATATATATATATATATATATATATATATATATATATATATATATATATATATATATATATATATATATATATATATATATATATATATATATATATATATATATATATATATATATATATATATATATATATATGCTGGAATATTTGGGAACACATGAGATAAAGAGATGAAATGAATAGTAAAAAAAATAACAATACTTATATCTTAAAACATAAAACTGTGCCTTTCTTTTTAAATAAATTTAATTATCTCATCTTATTTCAATTAAGTGCTGAGACTCGAACCCGCTGTGTCAGGACCACAGGTTCGATGCCCAGCACTCCACTGAATTGTAACATTTGTATGTTACAGATTCTTAGGGTATTATATCTTCTGATGCAATGTTTGACTGTGTGTAATGGTGGACCAGTAATGACCACAAGCTCCACCGAGTGGGTCATCATGTGATTAATACCCGCGTCAGAATAAATATTCCAATTCCTCTTCACAAACACCACCACCAGAGAGCACTTGCAGAAGATTACACAAATATATATACGCAGTGAGTCAACTCCCGTCAGAGACCGCAGTGTAAATAACACCAGGAGTTTAGTCTGATATCTTTATTATACACCTCATACAGTATCCCACCATCCTGTGGGTGGTATTTAAAGTATTACAGGGGCAAATAATTGGTCCAGGGCTTCACCCCCAACATTCGCTTTTTGGTAAGCAAGTCTATACGAACAGTCTATACGAACTATTTGCAAATATATTTACCTCAAAACAACAGTAATGAGTTTAAACAGTCATGAACTCAGTCGAAAAAGACTACAATGTGTTATGTGGTTATAACGTATTTACAGTAGCCAGTGCTAAGCAAGATATCTTGCAATTTAGGTAGTTATGAGGAATATTTTATCCATAATAGCTGGTAATATTTCACTGTGCATTGAATATTTTAATATTTCATGAACATTTCTGAATTCATTAATTTTGTCGCATTCCAGGACATAATGACGCAGTGTGAGACAGTTCCAGTAATAGGAGGTACATAATGTCAGTCCTGTAGAGCTCCTGAAGGTTCCTATAGCCGGCAGTAGTGATATTCACCTCTGAAATTTGACAGTACTTTAAGTATTGTGTGTACTTTAAGTAGTGGTATCGTACTGTTATTGCACTGTTATCCTCCTGTTAAAATCCTATGATCGTAAACCCGCCTGTTGTTACTGTAATGCAGAGATGTGTTAGAATTAATTACTGGACTTCCATATTACAAACTAAACTGTTTGCTATACTTGTTGCTCTCAAGTTTGCAGAAGCTGCAACAAGACAGTATAATTGATTTTGGTTCCTCTCCTTCATTACTCACTGTAAATAGATTAAGGTATGAATGCAACATGAGAGTGATGCTAGAGAGAAAGATACACACGTTACTGAAAAAAAAAATGGTTTAAAAATTAAGATTTTTGTGGATTCCCTCTCATATACGCCTCCGAGAGCACGGTAAAGTCGAATATAATTTTGGTTTCTCAGAAGTTTAAAATACATTGTTAGAACGGGACTAATAAACGTGTTTGAGGAAATTGTAACGGGATCTAGCAGATAATGTTGGCCATCATAACGAGGTATGGCAAGTAAAACTTGTCTGTGAAGACAGTAAAATGCTCAGTAGACTTCTTCAAGACGGTGTCACTGCTAGAATCCGGCAAAATAGTTTGTATGGAGACGCTACTGGCATGAAATATATTGTTTATTTGACAGAGACAGAGCCATACTTTAGACCATTATCTTAAAGTGTACAAACGTCCCCAGCCTCTCAGAGACACCTTCGTACAAACCCTTCAGGAAATGGTACACCATTTCATTGTTAATGATAAGATTTCTTAAACAACAAGAAGGGACAATACCGTGACTGGAATAATATACAAATAACCCGCATATATGGAGAGAGAAGCTTAAGACGACGTTTCGGTCCGACTTGGAACAAAGTGGGAAAGAAAAAGTAGCACTTCTATTTCTTCCTCTCTTTGTCCCGTCCCTCTCCCCCCTCGCTTATGTATATACTAGCTCCCTCACTCTGTTGTGTTAGTGTGACTTTGTAAATGGTCCAAGACGGACCGAGACACCGTCGTAAGCTTCTCTATTCTACTTAACTGGAATTTACCTGGAGAGGGTTTCGGGGGTCAACGCCCCCACGGTCCGGTCTAAGACCAGGCCTCATGGTGGATCAGGGCCTGATCAACCAGGCTGTTACTGCTGGCCGCACGCAAGCTGGCGTACGAACCACAGCCCGGTTGGTCAGGTACTGACTTGAGGTGCTTGTCCAGTGCCTTCTTGAAGATAGCCAGGGGTCAATTGGTAATCCCCCTTATGTATGCTGGGAGGCAATTGAACAGTCTTGGGCCCTGGACACTTATTGTGTTGTCTCCCAGTGTACTCGTGGCGCCCCTGCTTTTCATCGCTTGCGAGTTATTTTGATAAGATTTCTTCAAATCCTGATATTATATCCATATTTTGCAACAGTTAGATGCATCTGAGGAGACAGCAACTTAATATATGGCCAAAGGCTTGGTGGTAATGATAAGATATTAAATCTTCTTGGGCCAGTAGGCATACTGCAGTGTTCCTTCTTATGTTCTTATATCGTACCGTATAGATTAGTTATATGAAGAAATGGTATTATATATGTAACGACTGTAATATCTTCAAGAATGTAACTATATCGAGTGAGGTCTGACAAAGATCAATTGTGAATTTTGTAATGAGCTCACAGGATGAGCTGCGGTGTGAATAATATTGGTCTCTCAGGCAGAGCAATATAAACAACGTAAAAGTTATTGCGACAGGTCTGTTTAGGTGTCCAACAGGTGGTAGACTGACTTACCTGGTGTGGTCAGTCTAGGTCAGCAGGTGGTGGAGAGCATTAACTAGCATGGTCAGTCTAGGTCAGCAGGTGGTGGAGAGCATTAACTAGCATGGTCAGTCTAGGTCAGCAGGTGGTGGAGAGCATTAACTAGCATGGTCAGTCTAGGTCAGCAGGTGGTGGAGAGCATTAACTAGCATGGTCAGTCTAGGTCAACAGGTGGTGGAGAGTATTAACTAGCATGGTCAGTCTAGGTCAGCAGGTGGTGGAGAGCATTAACTAGCATGGTCAGTCTAGGTCAGCAGGTGGTGGAGAGCATTAACTAGCATGGTCAGTCTAGGTCAGCAGGTGGTGGAGAGCATTAACTAGCATGGTCAGTCTAGGTCAGCAGGTGGTGGAGAGTATTAACTAGCATGGTCAGTCTAGGTCAGCAGGTGGTGGAGAGTATTAACTAGCATGGTCAGTCTAGGTCAGCAGGTGGTGGAGAGTATTAACTAGCATGGTCAGTCTAGGTCAGCAGGTGGTGGAGAGTATTAACTAGCATGGTCAGTCTAGGTCAGCAGGTGGTGGAGAGTATTAACTAGCATGGTCAGTCTAGGTCAGCAGGTGGTGGAGAGTATTAACTAGCATGGTCAGTCTAGGTCAGCAGGTGGTGGAGAGTATTAACTAGCATGGTCAGTCTAGGTCAGCAGGTGGTGGAGAGTATTAACTAGCATGGTCAGTCTAGGTCAGCAGGTGGTGGAGAGCATTAACTAGCATGGTCAGTCTAGGTCAGCAGGTGGTGGAGAGCATTAACTAGCATGGTCAGTCTAGGTCAGCAGGTGGTGGAGAGTATTAACTAGCATGGTCAGTCTAGGTCAGCAGGTGGTGGAGAGTATTAACTAGCATGGTCAGTCTGGTACAATAACTGGTGCAACGTGTTATCATGCTGTGTAATCAATCACATCACGTATAACCTAGCAGGACGTAATATTTTTATGGGTCCCATGACAAGTAACTTGTGGGAGAGGGAGGGGGGGCTCCCCGCCTCTCAAATTTCTCTGAAAATTACCTGTAGGTGTTAAAAGTGATTTTCCTTTAGGTGAAATACACTTATTTGAAAGACAATCACGTGAAAAACATTTATTGGAAGAGCGTAATATTTTCGGCACCCTGCTTGGCTTGGGGGCGGGGGTTAGCGGCCCCCTTCGCTCTCCCTTTTTATTTATTACGGCACTGTGTAAACGGACCAGCTACAACATTCTGTCTCCCTGGCACACAGGTGAACACTAGCTT